>NC_091314.1:32627969-32662969 GCF_038502225.1 Cherax quadricarinatus | reverse complement strand
TTTTACCAGAGTTGAGATATTGAAATAGTCACTCAGGCTGATGGTGCCACAAGCATTTATAATAAATTATTATTATGATAATTAATAATTGACCAGACAACTCATGTGGCTAGTCCAGTGAGAGCAGGACCTTCGTCACCTGCTACACGGGTACCTCTTTCAAACACTACACCCAGCAAGCCTACCACCAGGATTGAACAACGGCAGATTGATCGCCTTGAAGAAAACAAGAAGGAAGAAGAAAGAAAACGAAATTTGTTCTTTTTGGTAAGATAATTTAAGTTTTTGATAATTATTAGTACTCTTTAGAAAATTACTCCGTTTTGCACTTCATGTAATTTATTACCATACTTAAAACCTGATGTGAAGTAGAACATTTTTTTTTCCTGTTTTATCAGTAGTAATTGAATTATGTATTCCAGTCTTATGTTTTCCTGGAATTGTTTCTTCTGTCTTTCAACACACCGGCCGTATCCCACCGAGGCAGGGTGGCCCAAATGGAAAAACGAAAGTTTCTCCTTTTACATTTAGTAATATATACAGGAGAAGGGGTTACTAGCCCCTTGCTCCCGGCATTTTAGTCACCTCTTACAACACGCATGGCTTACAGAGGAAGAATTCTGTTCCACTTCCCCATGGAGATAAGAGGAAATAAACAAGAACAAGAACTAGAAAGAAAACAGAAGAAAACCCAAAGGGGTGTGTATATATATGCTTGTACATGTAGGTGTAGTGTGACCTAAGTGTAAGTAGAGGTAGCAAGACGTACCTGAAATCTTGCATGTGTATGAGACAGAAAATAAAAGATACCAGCAATCTTACCATCGTGTAAAACAATTACAGGCTTCAGTTTTACACTCACTTGGCAGGACGGTAGTACCTCCCTGGGTGGTTGCTGTCTACCAACCTACTACCTAGGTTTCCTGGAATTATGCATTGTATATTAATGGCTCTCTTTTATGCCAATTATTGTTTAATACTTTTTAGCTACATTATTTGTACAGCTTAAAGACATAATCATCATTATCATATATTAGTTTTTTACCTACATTACAGGAAACCTTATTATCCACAGGTATCTCTTCTAAAACTTCATTTCTCCTCTTTGATGTTAAATTTTGCTTATTTTCAACTTTTTTGTTGATACTGTGATTTCTCTCTTATCTGGACTAGTTTGTGTATGGAGATGTCCAAATTATAAAGATACAAGTCACAAATTTTTTTTTTTAACATGATATTTCTTTCTTGTGGTTTTATGTATGATTGCGGAATTTCTGAAATTAAATATTTAGAAAATAATGTCTTGATAAATTAATCCAAATAAAAATTCAGATAAATATTTTTATTTTTCTAAATATAAAATGTGTTGTTTTGGAGAATATATACAGATATCAAAATATTGAGAAAATGAGAATTAAAATTCAAGCTATACAGGTTGACTATCACTAATCTGGCAACATTGCATCCTATAGGGTGTTGGATTAGAGATTTTGCCAGATTACAGAGGAGTTAGGTTAAAATACACTTACCGAACAGCAATATTTATGCATCGGCGATTTCACCCACTTTACACCCTATTTCTGGCCTGTTTCATTGTTCCAATCTACCAAGCTCGCAGCTATTTTGCTAGTATTTTTTCTGTTTTATTGAGTGAGTACAAGAAACAGCCCATTTACCTACTTCAACTACCCAACAAAGTGGTCAGGAATTGGTAATTTGGCCAATTTCACACAAATTTCAAGAGATGCCAATTTCAAAATAGAGTCCAGAATAAATAATACAGGCATTCTTGGCATTAAAATAACATTTTCTCTGTTCATTAGTCACATCTGCAGCCCCCTCTTACATTATGCTTGCTTTCCATTTTGAAATTTTTTTTCACACAAAAAAATAGAATATTTACTGTTACGCAGACTATTGCATTATTGTAATAATTGTATAAATAATGTCAACTCATTCATGACCGTGTATTAGACCAGCCAGTTAGACACGTATTAGACAACGTTGTCATTTGTTTACTCTTGAACATAGCAAAAATCAAACATTTCCGCTACTTTGAGCTCAGTTTCAAGGTATTTTCCGTCATGAAGCAATCAAAATCATATCTATTTCTGTAATGTATCTTCGATTCTGTCAATTGAGACCAAAAAAATGAGACTACAACCATAAAATCCATGTGAAAATACACCGCAAAGTTGCTGTTCTACACCAAAAACACGGTTGCAGTTCTTTTGTCTCATGCATTGCTTGCTGCAGGATTTTTTTTTATATAGTGCACACACACACACACACACACACACACCACATAGACCTATTCTCTCATATGTAGGCCCAAATTTACCGTTCGCAACTTATCTGAATGAGCTGAGCTCATGGCGACTGACAGTGGCTTCAAAGCCACCTTATCTTTTATGGACAATGTATGGCGTATGTGCTTTACACGACAAGAAACATTTCTTTTATTCATTGGAACCATGGCTAGGGCTAAAAGTGAACAGGTTATAACAATAAATGAAGAAAACAAATTGGAATGACGTATGCAGCAAGTAGCGCCACCTAACAGTAGTGGCAAGTTGGTGAGGTGACCCTGGAAATTTGAAATTATGCTGGCTGAAATTAGTGCTGGATTAGTGATGGCCAACCTGTATAACTTTTTTAATGTTCTAGACTCTAGATAATTCAGTTAGTCTTCCATTACTACTACTAATTCTGCATTGAACAACACTGCCACCTCCAACCTCCTCCTCCTCCTCCCTCCCTCCCTTCCTCCCTCCCTCCCTCCCTCCCTCCCTCCCTCAAGACTGCTGCTGTGACTACTTCTGTACTACTGTTACAGTCCCTAGTACCACTGTTATGCTGATGCTATTACTACTGTGACGAATATGACTGCTGTTGCTACTGCTGTGACCATGACTACTGTTAGTACAACTATTGCTACTGATTACTACTGCCATTACTACTATTACTTCTTCTATTACTATGATGACTAATACCATTACAACTAGTAATACTACAGCTAGTAATGTTAAGACTAGTACTGATATACCTTTAATGAGTTTCAAGAGTCTTTCTACTCCTGGAGCCCAGCCATGGGCCAGGTTCGTCTGGTGCTAACCTGGTCAACCAGGCTGTTGCTGCTGAAAGGCCCACTGCCTCATATCTGTCACAGCCTGGTTGATCTGGTACCTGGCAAAGATAGTTGTCCAGTTTCCTCTTGAAGACTTGTACACTTGTTCCAGCAGTATTTCTAATATCTTTTGGTAAAATGTTGAATTATCTGGGGCCACGGATGTTGATACAATTTTCTCTTATTGCACCCACTGCACCCTTATTTTTCACTGGGTTTATTTTGCTCCAGTATATTGTTATGTCACTGCAAATTTGGGACTGGGCCCTCAATTACCTTGCAGGTATATATTTTCAGATCTCTTCTCCTCTTCAGTGAGTACATATTTAAGTAATCTAAATCCTTTACTGGCTCTGTGGACTGTGAACGATCTCTGTATTTGTTCCAACTCTGATATTTCTCCTACCCTGGATGGGGCTGTCAACACTGAAGAGTATTCCAAATAAGGGAGCACTAGTAACTTTAAAAGTGTCACCATTGGCATTATTTCCCTTGTTTTGAAGGTTCTCATTGCCCACCCTGTCATCCTTCTGGTTGTTGTGACCTTTGTCTTTTGCATTCTTTGAAAGAAAGGTCAGCAGACATAATTATTCCCAAGTCTTTCTCATGTTCCTTTAGTTCTGTTTGACGAACCCCTCGAGTTTTGTGTACAGTTCTCCATTTGAGTTTATCATTCTTTCCATACCTAAGCAGTTGGAACATATCACCACTGAACTGTGGCTAGTACTGCTTCAACAAATACAATTAGTGTTGCTACAGCTAGTACTGCAACTAATGCTGTGGTGACTAGTACAGCTACATCTAGTACTGCTACAATTAATACTGCTACAACTAGTACTAATATGACTAGTACTGCTACAACTAGTACTACCACAACTAGTACTACCACAACTAGTACTACCACAACTAGTACTACCACAACTAGTATTGCTGCAACTATTACCACTAAAGTTAGAGCAACTAGTTTTGTTAAAGCTATTACTTCTACAACTAGTAATGCTAAAGCTAGTACTTCTACAACTAGTACTGCTCAAATTAGTACTACTATAACTAGTGCTGCTAAAGCTAGTACTGTTGCAATTAATACTGCAATAACTATTACTACAACTAGTACTGCTAGTACTTCAACTAATACTTTTACAAATAGTATTGCTAAGACTGTTACTGCAACAGCTACTGCTATGACTACTGCTATTATTTCTGCTAATACTGATAAAGCTACTGCTAATATTACAACCGACAGTGGCCCGGGACAGACCTAAACATAAGTCATAAGGTTTCATAATGCAAATTTTTGGTGAATTTGGAATAATTCTGAATAAGATGTAAATTGTTGTTTTGTTGTTTCCCTAGTTTTGTTAGATAAATCACCCCATACTTTCTGCACTTGATTCTTACTGCCCCTAGCCTTGATCTTTAGTACAGTGGACTCCTGGATTGTGAAATTAATCCATTCCAGAGAAAGTGACTTATTCCAAATTTGACGTACTCCGAATTAATTTTCCCCATAAGAAATAATGGAAATCCAGTTAATCAGTTTCAGACACCCAAAAGTATTAAAAAAAATGTTTTCTACATGAAATATACATTTACCTATACAGAAAACAATGATACACAAAGAATAAAGCAATAATAACATCACAGTTACCTTTATTAAAGACATGGTGATGTATGGAAGATGGGAGGAGGGGAGAGGATGGAGTTTACAGTTGTTTGGTAGGTGAATCTCCTTCCATAAAGACTTCAGGTACCAAGTCCTTATCTTGGGTTACTTCCCTTCTTTGTTTTTTAATGCCACTAGGGCCAGCTTCAGAATCACTGGACCCCTGTCGCTCAAAAAAGTGTTCCAGAGAGGTCTGTTTCTGGTGTATGTTAGGAATTGTGTTGGGAGACAGGACAACATGACACTAATATCAGCTCTACAGTTTATTTATCTAGCACAATTCATCTAATATGACATAATAAACAATATTAATAACATAGTAACTTGATATATACTCTAGAATGAATAAAATATGGCATTAAGAATGTCACGAGTGGTGATGTGTTGTTGGGTGTATAAGGGCCACTGCAAAATAAGCCTTACATAGTGGTGGTGAAAGCGGCAGCAGAGGCGGTGGTGTTAGTCAGTAGCCCTATATACCTTCAACAACAATGCAGGAGTCAGTTTTGTGCTGTCCTCTTTCTATCGACTAATCGCTTAACTTGCTACAGTTAATGCTACACTTTATCGCTGGCTAGTGCTACAGCCTTTATAGACTCCTTCTGCTTTAGTATTGTACATATTGCAGAATCACTGAGAAAGGCACATTATCCCCTCTCTTTCAGCCCTTTACCAAAAGGCTGGCAGGCACTAGAAGCTTTCTTTGGGTCCATGGTGGCTTATTTAGCAGTTACAAGTGCTAAAAAGAATGGAATAATACAAAATGTATCGTATGAATGCGTGGGGTCATCCTCACTGGCTGGTAAACAATGGCACACTGGGCCGCTCAGGCCCCGACACGAATGACTTAAACCGACTTCAGTGACGTTCACCGAGCCAATGTTTTGACGTATAAATGTTAGTTATTCCGTTTATTACTTATTCCGATGACATCTTAACCATTAAACTATCCAAACTTAGATCTGTGTTTTCTCACGTAGCGCTCCGAATGTAGATCTACGTTGGATTTTATGTACATTCTGGCTTATGTAAAAAAAAAAAAAGTAGATCTACGTTCAGAGCGCTACGTGTGCAAACGTAAATCTACGTTTGGACAGTTTAAGGGTTAATCCGCGGCTCTTCTGTATTATGTCTACCATTGCCCATTCCATCAGCTGTCATGTTCTTTAAGAACATGACAAAGAATCACTAGTTAATATCTTGAGGTTAATGATGAACTTTTGGAAAGTGATCACATATCACTTAGTTTCAGTATATCATGGAATTGGAAATATAAACACATATGCAGTGGGCTTTTTCAAGTCACACACAGATCTGTGTGTGACTTGAAAAAGCCCACTGCATATGTGTTTATATTTCCACTGTGTCGGTATTTAATACCATTTATTTCCATATCATGGAATTACCCAGATAACTGCAATCAAGTCTCTGTCCCAGATTTCCGCTTGGCCAACTTCATGGGACTGAGAAATTAACTGCATGGGCTAAATTCGGATGACCTGACTATGGGTCGGGTAGGTGGTGTTGGTTGCCAATATGACGTGTTTCAGAGCATTGTGCTAGCTGCCCAGACAACTTTTGTTTCAAGTAGGGAAACTAGATCTAACAAAAATGATCCCAAATGAATAAACAATAGATTAAAACATCTCATTGGTCAAAAGAGAGGATGAGGAGATGGGCAGTTAAGAAATCAGTATATTCAATTAAAGAGAAAAAAAAAAAAGGAATAAGAAAAGCAAAAAGGGATTATGAGGCTAAAGTCACAAGGGATTTGAGAACTAACCCAAAAGGGTTCTTTCAGGTATACAAAAGTAAGATTAGGGACAAGATAGGCCCACTTAAGAGTAACTCAGGTCAGGTCACTGACAGTGATAAGGAAATGTGTGAACTTTTCAATACCTACTTCCTCACACTTTTTACTCAGGAAGATACTAGCGAATTTCCAGAAGTAATAAATTATGTAGAACAGGTTGATAAACTATGCACTATTTGGGTAACTAGTGACATGATCCTCAGACAAATAGAGAAATTAAAACCTGACAAATCCTCAGGCACTGACGAACTGTTTGTGAGGGTTTTAAAGGAATGTAAAGAGGAACTTAGCATACCTTTGGCTAATCTTTTCAATATATCACTGCAAACTGGCATAGTGCCTGATAAGTGGAAAATGGCAAATGTAATGACTATTTACGAGGCAAGTGACAGGTCCTTAGCTTCGTACTGTAGACCAGTAAACCTTACCTCCATAGTTGGAAAATTTATGGAATCAATAATTGCCAAAGCAATTCGTAGCCATCTTGAAAGGCATGAATTGATTAATGAATCTCAGCACAGTTTTACAAAGGGACATTCCTGTCTTAAGAATTTACTAACTAACTTCACTAAGGTATTTGAGGAGGTAGATCATGGTATTGAATATGATATTGTGTATATGGACTTAACCCTTTCAGGGTCCGTCCCGTAGATCTACGGCTTTACGGTGAGTGTCCAAACCGTAGATCTACGCCATGAGCTCAGCTCACTCTGATAAACTGTGAGTGGTACATTTGGGCCTAGATATGAGAGAATACATCTATGTGGTATGTGTGCACCACATAAAACAGATCCTGCAGCACACTGTGTATAATGAGAGAAAAAAAATGAAATCATGATTTTTCGATTAAAACAGCAACTTTGCAGTGTTTTTTCGTATGTTTTTTATAGTTGTATTTGCGATTTCTTGGTCTCATTTGATAGAATGGAAGACATATTACAGAAATAGAGATGATTTTGATTGGTTTTAGCACTGGAAATGGCTTGAAACTGAGCTCAAAGTAGCGGAAATGTTAAATTTTTGCCGATATTCAAGAGTAAACAAACGACCTCACACGTCTAATACACATCAGCTGGTGGGTCTAATATACATTCACAAATATGGTGATGATATTTATACAATTATTACAGTATTGAATAACAGTAAATCTTCTATTTTTTTGTGTGAATAAAAATTCATTATGTGAATAAAAAATCAAAATGGAATTTATTTGTAAAGCCTCAAAACATAACTAATGAACAGAGGAAATGTTAGTTTAGTGCTAGGAATGCCTACATTGTTTATTCTGGACCCTATTTTGAAATTGGAATATTTTGAACTTTGTGTTAAATTGGCCAAATTAACAATTTCCGATCACTTTATTTTGTAGTTGAAACAGTTGACTTGGCGATTTCTTGTGCTCAATCGATAGAATAGAAGGAATACTAGTGAAATAGCTAAGAATTTGGTTGATTGGAATAATGTAATTGGCCTAAAATGGGAGTCAAAGTCGGCAAAATCGCCGATTCGTAAATATCGCTGACGCATCAAAATTCGCGAGAGCATAATTTCGTCAATTTTCCACCAAATTTCGTACTTTTTGTTTTATTACCTTCACAAAAAGATTCTCTACGATTTCATAAGAAAAAATAACAAATTTTTTTTTTGAAAATTCTTGGACACTGGTGCGTGACTCCAGATTTGGGCCTTGGACCCTGAAAGGGTTAAGTAAGGCTTTCAGTAGAGTTCCACATCTGAGACTATTGAGGAAACTTAAGGCACACAGAATAGGAGGAGAATATTTTTCCTGTGTAGAGGCATAGTTGACAAATAGGCAGCAGAGAGTTTGCATAAATGGGGAGAAAGCAGAATGGGGGCACGTCACAAGCGGTGTTCCCCAGGGGTTAGTGTTGGACCTCTAGTTGTTCACAATTTACATAAACGACATAGATGAGGGAATAAATAGCGACATAAGCAAATTTGCTGATGACACCAAAATAGTCAGTCCAATTCATTCTAATGAGGACATTAGAGCACTCCAGGATGATTTGAATAGACTGATGCAATGGTCGGAGAAGTGGCAGATGCAGTTTAATATAGACAAATATAAAGTTGTAAATGTTGGACAGGACAATAACCATGCCACATATAAACTAATGTAGATCTTAATATTATAGATTGCAAAAAGGATTTAGGAGTTCTGGTTAGCAGTAATCTGAAACCAAGACAACAGTGTATAGGTGTTCACAATAAAGCTAACAGAATCCTTGGCTTCATATAAAGAAGTATGAATAATAGAAATCCTCAGGTTGTTGTTCAACTATATATGTCTTTGGCTAGGGCTAATTTAGATTATGCTGCACAGTTTTGGTCACCGTATTACAGAATGGATATAAATGCACTGGAAAACGTACAAAGGAGGATAACAAAGCTGATCCCATGTATCAGAAATTCTTCCTATGAGGACAGACTGAGGGCCCTGAATCTGCACTCTTAAAAATGCATAGAATTAGTGGATATATGATTGAGGTGTATAAATGGAAAAGAGGAATTAATAAAGGGGATGTAAATAGCGTGCTAAAAATATCTAGCATAGACAGGACTCACAGCAGTGGTTTTAAGTTGGAAAAATTCAGATTCAGGAAGGATATAGGAAAGCACTGGTTTGGTAATAGAATTGTGGATGAGTGGAACAAACTCCCGAGTACCGTCATAGAAGCTAAGACGTTGTGTAGTTTTGAAAATAGGTTGGATAAATACATGAGTGGGTGTGGGTGGGTGTGAGTTGGACCTGACTAGCTTGTGCTACTAGATTAGGTGTTGTGCTCCTCCCTTAAGTGAATGTGACTGACCTGACTAGGTTAAGGCATTGGCTTAAGCCATCGGGAGAATTGTACCTGGCTTGCATGGGCCAGTAGGCCTGCTGCAGTGTTCATTCTTTTTTATGTTCTTATGTGTAGACTATCAATGATTGGCACTATCATCTATTATTGGTGTTTTTAATCTGTGTTCTCTTAGCTTTTCTTGACTACTACTTGCTTCCATTTTATTACTTTTTTTAGGGTTGAATTTTCTTCACCATCAATATTTATTTTTAAACATGTGACTGCCTACAAACCACTGTATGGGTGGGTCTCTAACTCACGGCAAGTGAGTTGTAAAACTCCAGGCCAGTACGTAAGCCAGTGAGCCACTTGGACCAGTGTTATTACGATTTCATGAGTCATGTGACTGCCTGTCTCCTATCAGGTTGTGTTGCTGTTGGTAACATTTTGAATTATTTTTGTTATGAAGCTGCAACAGTTGGAAGACACATTATCTAAGTGATTAGCAAAAGGAATATATTGTCTCCTCCATCTTTTGTTGACATTACTGAGAAAGGCTTTGAGAAAGCAAAATGGGTGAGGAAATGCATGCTCCAAGTGGAGTGAACACAGTGGTTCAGGATCAGCAGTTTCTGATTGTCAAGCCAAAACATGGTGTCCCAGTGGACAATGTTCCTGTTGATCATGTGACTGATTTAATTTGGTAAGGGAGACTAAAAATCATGCTTTGGTGCTGAGTTTCCCAAATGTTCAAGCAAAACTAGAGAGTTGGGTTTCCATGGCTTCCTGTTTTCCTTTTGATGCTGGCTTCATGGTCTTTGAACCAGTCAGGATACTGCCCTAGGTTACTGTAGTTGGTCTTTCACCTTGTTCAACAAATAATGAAATCATTTCTGATTTTCTTACCAAGAATCCAGAAATCAAAGAACTACAGTGGTACCTAAACGAGTGCTCTAGCTTATGAGTTTTCCGAGTAATGAGCCATCACTTGGTTGATTTTTTGCTTTGAGTTGCGAACCGAAATCTGAGTTACGAGCTAAAAAATATATTTATTGAAAATGGCATTTGGCAAGAACCCCGGCCTAAATGGCACAACAAAAGGTGGTTTTGGAACTTGGTACTTATAAAACAATACTAGTGCGATGTTTTCAATGGGGGTAATCGTGTAATTATCTTTAGTTTTTCTACATAAAAGTAAAGTTGCTAAGTTTTTGACATTTGTAAAATATCTTGCCCTTTATGTCGACACACATCCCAAAATATTTGGAATATTTCCAATATTCCACAAGCCAATTGTAGAACAATAATCTTTTTATGATTCCTGTCAATATTATTGCATTTATTTCAGTAATAAATGGTGGGCTTCATAAAATAAGTCAATAACTTACTTCCAAGATATTCATATATCACTGCACTAGTGATCTATTGCAGTTAGCCTCTCAAAAAACTCCATTTTCTTTTGCCCAGGACCAAAGAACACATTATAGAAAGGAGCATTTATAATGTTATTTGCTCGGACTGGTCCCGGACAGTCACCATATTATGGCCTATTTTATTCATTCTAGAATATATATGTTTCTATGTTACTTATAGTGTTTATCATGTCATGTTAGATCAATTGTGATAGATAAATAAACCATGGAGTTGATATTATCATTATATTGAAGTATTTTCTCCTGCCCCTGGGGTGTTTTTTTGGGGGCTGGAATGGATTAATGGCATTTCAGTTAATTTCAGTGAGGAAAATTGATTTGATGTACAAGCAGATTCAGTTACGAGCTCAGTCTCAGAATGAATTGAACTCATAAGTCAAGGTATCACTGTATCTGAAAGAAGCTGTGTTCTTAGCATTTGTTTTTCAGAGATTAAGGTGGTGGTAAGACAGCTGTGCTGAAGGTGGCCCCTGAATGAACTGTCATCATTTAAAAGCAAGTGGTATATATTTGTATGCTTGACAAGGTGCAAAATACCATTAAGATGCATAAAGACACAAGTACAATCCTTATAATCCTTGAATTCGTACATTTACATTCCCTCTTTTCCTGCCATAACTGATCCTTCAACATTATTGCTATCCCTCTTCCTTAGCTCTAACTCTCAGATTTTTTTTTTTTTTTTTTTTTAACCCTTTGACTGTTTCAGGCCCCTTTCTGAAACTGTCATTCTATGTCGCCAAATATTCGAAAAAAAAAAAATTTCTTATGAAATGATAGAGAATCTTTTCCCGATGGTAATGACACCAGAAATTCGAAATTTGGTCGAAAACTCACGGAATTACGCTCCCGCGAAGTTAGCGGAATCGGCAACATATGTGTATCGGCGATTTTGCCGACTTTGAGCCCTGTTTTCAGCCAATTCCGTTGTTCTAGTTGGCTAAACTCATAGCTATTTCTTTAGAACTCTGTCTTATCTATCAGCTGAGTACAAGAAACTGCCCATTTACCAATTTGAACTATCCAATATAGTGGTCAGAATTTAACAATTTGGCCAATTTCACGCATATTAAAAAAGATGCCAATTTCAAAATAGGGTCCAGAATAAACAAGGTAGACATTCTTGGCACTAAAATAGCATATCCTCTGTTCATTAGTCACATCTCTAGGCCCCTCTTATATTATTATTGCTTTCTATTTTGATTTTTTATTCATTCAAAAAAATACAAAATTTACTGTTATGCAGACTACTGCATTATTGTAAAAATGGTATAAATAATATCAGTGCACTAGTGAAAGAATATTAGACTCCCCAGTTGACGTGTATTGGACGTGTGGTGTGATTTGTTTACTCTTGAACATTGGTAAAAATCGAACATTTCCGCTAATTTGAGCTCAGTTTCAAGGTCGTTTTCATCGTCAAAGTAATGAAAATCATCTCTATTTCTGTAATATGTTTTCCATTTTATCACCTAAGACCATGAAAACGCGAATACAACGATAAATACTATACGAAAATACACCTCAAAGTCGGCATTTTATTCCAAAAAAACGATCAGTTTTTTTTTCTCGTTATGCACTGTGTGCTGCAGGATTTTTTTTATGTGGTGCACACTGACCACACAGACCCATTCTCTCATATGTGGGCCTACCAGCTTTCTCCCGCTTGATTTGAAGCCGCTAGAATTATTGAGTATATATACGTCAGAAACATTGGCTCATAAGACGTATTTATATGTCGAAAACAGTCAAAGGGTTAACAAGTCAGCCGTCTCCCACTGAGGCAGGGAGACCCAAAAAAAAAAAAATACCCAAAAAGAAAATACTTTAATCATCATTCAACACTTTAACCTCATTCACACATAATCACTGTTTTTGTAGAGGTGCTCAGAATACAACAGTTTAACCCTTTGACTATCGCGGACGTATATATACGTCTTACGAGGTACCGTGTTTGACGCATATATACTCATAAATTCTAGCGGCTTCAAATCAAGCAGGAGAAAGCTGGTAGGCCCACATGTGAGAGAATGGGTCTGTGTGGTCAGTGTGCACCATATAAAAAAAATCCTGGAGCACCTAGTGCATAATGAGAAAAAAAAAACTCCGACCGTTTTTTTTTTATTAAAATGCCGACTTTGTGGTCTATTTTCTTATAGTATTTATGGTTGTATTCTCGTTTTATTGGTCTCATTTGATAGAATGGAAAACATATTATAGAAATAGAGGTGATTTTGATTGGTTTTACTATAAAAAGAACCTAGAAATGAAGTTCAAAGTAGGGGAAATGTTTGATTTTTGCCAATGTTCAAAAGTAAACAAATGATGCCATTTTCCAATAAATGTCCAACTAGCCATTCTAATATGCAGTCATGAATGGGTTGATGTTATTTATACAATTATTACAGTATTGCAGTAGTCTGCATAATAGTAAGTCTTCTATTTTTTGTTTGAATAAAAATTCAAAATAGAAAGCAAGAGTAATATCAGAGGGGCCTGGAGACATGACTGATGAACAAAGAAAATGTTATTTTAGAGCCAGGAATGTCTGCATTGTTCATTCTGGACCTTATTTTGAAATTGTCATATTTTTTAGTTTTCGTGAAATTGGCCAAATTGCAAATTTCTGACCACATTATTAGGTAGTTGAAATCGGTAAATGGGCAGTTTCTTGTACTCAATCGATAGAAAAAATGGAGTTCTAAAGAAATAGCTATGAGTTTGGGCAACTGGAACAATGGAATTAGCCGAAAATAGGGCTCAAAGTGGGCGAAATCGCCGATTTGTAAACAGCGCCGAGGTCGCTAACTTCGCGAGAGCATAATTCCGTCAGTTTTCCATCAAATTTCGTTTTTTTGGTGTCATTACAATCGGGAAAAGATTCTCTATCATTTCATAAGAAAAAATAATTTTTTTTTTTTTTTTAAATTTTGCGACACCAGGAGACACCTCAGGATTGGGGGTTGCGACAGTCAAGGGTTAAAAGCATATACGTATAAAGATACACAACATATCCCTCCAAACTGCCAATATCCCAAACCCCTCCTTTAACCCTTTCAGGGTCGGCAGGCCCTCTCCCAGACCTGTTCTCAGGGTCAGTAAAAATTCGAAAAAAAAAATATTTTTTCTTATGAAAAGATAGTGTTTTTTTTTTTTCTTCTTCTAAATTTTGTAAGCTAAACAAAAAATTTTTACCATCAATATTTACCGAGATATGCAGGCATGAGGTTGACAGAAAATTACCGGCATACGGTAACATCGCCATCTGCCGGTCACTCGGTATTACTTTATTTTCTTTTTTCGGTACTCTTTTCTATTATTTTTTAATTTTTTTTTTCCAAGTAACTTTTATGGCTTGTGAGACGAATATGAGCACTATTTTGTAAGTTATTTCTTTTTCTATACTACACAATAACTGCAGAAACACTGTTTACAAAACTTATTTACACAAACAATACAAAATGTTGTTTATTACTATTTTTCTATATTTTATATACACATATACAGTCACAGGACATGTTTTTAGAAGTTCTGCAGCGTGTGGAAGTCTTTGAAACATGGTGTCATGCACAGTGGTGTTTTACACTCCTCGCACATAAAATGAGTGTCTCTGTGTTGTTGTGGGCGTCTTTTTGTATGTGCACAGACGTAACACCTCTTCTGAGCCTTTTTCTTGAAAGCAGTAGCAGGCAGTTTTGTTAGGAAGTGATCACCATGCTTCAGACGAGAAGGTAGTTGTTGATAATTTAGTGGGTGGTTTTCTATTGCAGGTGTTGTTCCTTGGTACTTGAATACTATTTGTCTGATGACAGACAAACAAAATTCGCCATATGGTGGTTTGTTTCTGGTCTTCATCTTATATATAATAAGCATTGAGCATGGAAATGTCCAGAATATGGAAAAAGAGTTTTATGTACCACTTATAGCTCTTGCGAACACAATCAGCAAACCCAATCTGCATGTTACATTTGTCCACTGGATGCATATTGAGGGTGTAGTCAGTCACAGCTGCAGGTTTTAGAATGGGTTCATTGCTTTCTCTATGCTGCCTGCCAGTGTCTGCCATTTTATTAGGGTGAACTGATGACAACATTGTGAAATCTCGTTTGTCATGCCACCAAAATGCCCTGATGTCATTGGCAGCAAAGGCCTGCACCTCACCTCTATGAGTGCCAGCGTCAAACCTGGGCATATGTTTACGATTTGCACACACTGTGCCACACACGTCTGTCGTGTTCACTCGCAAGAAATCACTGAGTAAGGGGCTTGTGTACCAGTTATCAGTATATAATATATGTCTCTTACCAAGATATGGTTCCATCATTGTTCTAACCACATCACCAGAGATACCCAGTAACTTCCTGGTATCTCGCAATGTATTACTTCCAGTGTACGCAGTTATATCCAATACAAGACCACTGTAACAATCACAAAGTACAAACCATTTTATACCAAAGCATTTCCTCTTGCTTGGTATGTACTGCTTGAATGAGAGTCTTCCTTTGAACAGAATCAAAGACTCATCAATAACGAGCTTCTTGAAGGGATAAAAATACATAATGAATTTCTGTTTCAGATACACAAACACATTCCTAATCTTATATAACCTGTCGTTTCTGTCAGGCCTGGTTTTGTCTGAGAAGTGAAGCATACGTAATAGTAGCACAAATCGATTCACTCCTATTATATCACTGAAACCTGGGGTTGCAATCAGGCGGTGTCTCGACCAGTATGATTTCACACTGTGCGTATACACATGTGGCATAAGCATTATTATGGCAAACAAAAGATACATCTCAGCCACAGTTGTCTCCTTCCACTGGTGTAGGTGGGAGTTTGGTGAAAGTATTGTATTTGACATGGTATACTCATAGTATCTGTTGCTTTCCCTGACAATAATTTCCATCAGGGGTTCGTCAGAGAATAACTCAGAACATTCCAGTTCACTGGCATTGTTCCCAAGTGTACAAGATGGCTGTATTCCGCTTTGGCTTCCATCAAACTGATGGGGATTTGAAACAAAATTGGCAGCTTCCTGCCAGTCCCAGGTACGGTCTGCGAGTGGGTACTGGATATTGACAGGTGGTTGTGGTTGTAGAGGTTGTGGTTGTGGAGGTTGTAGATGTGGAGGTTGTGGTTGTGGTGGGTGGGTGGGGGATGGTGGCCTTTGTTGTAGATCAGCTGAGGCAGCGGCGTGGGTGGCAGCATGGCCCACTGCTGGTGCCTCATGGCCAGCACCACCATGCACATTTTCTATCCCAATTGCAACACTCATCTTCATTTTCACTATCTGTTCCTGTTGTACAGCCACAGGATGTACTCCAAGATATACTCCTTTCCCTTGGATTAGCATATGGTACACTACCAGAGCGCATATACCGTCGTATTTACTGATGCTTCACTGGAGAATATTCCACTTCACTATCACTACTGGAACCGTTTTCAAAAGCTTGTAGTTCATGTTCACTATCACTATCATCACCAATCCTCACATGTGAGTCCGGGATATGGGAAAATAGGAGTTTCCTCTCTGATTCTGGTACAACTGAACATGAACAAGACGGCCTACACCAGAGGTGGAAGGCTGAGGGTCGTCTGGGTTTTCCTCACTATTACCAGTATTATGGTCATTAGTTTCGGTCACAACCTCACCAAAACCTTGAAACTCATCTTCACTAGCACTTCCATCTGTATTAAAACTGTCACTGGGGAACAAAAGTGTCCCAATTCGCCGAGGAGTGAGGAGCTTCTTACCGCGAGGCATGGTGAACAAGGTCTACTAAAATGGCGTTCCCACAATGCGCCACTGGGTCCCAGAATTTTTTTCTACTGCGCACACTGACCACACACATCCATTCTCTCAAATCTAGGCCTACCAGCTCTTTCCCGCTTAATTTGAAGCCTCTAGAATTTATGCGTACTAGTACGGCTCCAACCCTGGAGCGCAAGCTGTACTAGTATGGCACCAACGCTGAAAGGGTTAAAGTGCAGGTATTGTACTTCCCATTTCCAGGACTCAAGTCCAGCTATATAAAAATAACCAGTTTCCCTGAATCCCTTCACTAAATATTACCCTGCTCACACTCCAACAGCTCGTCAGGTCCCAAATGCCATTCATCTCCATTCACTCTAATCTAACACGCTCACGCATGCTTGCTCGAAGTCCAAGCCCCTCTCCCACAAAACCTCCTTTACCCCCTACCCAGTCTTCCTTCCCCTACAGATTTATACGCTCTCCATGTCATTCTACTTTGATCCTTTCTCTGTAAATGACCAAACCACCTCAACAACCCCTCTTCAGCCCTCTGACTAATACAGTGGACCCTCGACCAATGATGGCATCATCTAACGTTAAATCTGACTAGCGATACATTTTAACGCAAAAATTTTGCCTCGACTAGCGCTAAAAAACTCGACCAACACGATTCGTTCCGTTCGAGATGCTTCCACTTGTGGCCAGTGTTTACAAGCCAGCCAGCCACCGCGGTCCCATCCAAACATACAATCGGAACATTTCATATTATCACAGCGTTTTTAGTGGTTGCACCTGCAAAATAAGTCACCATGGGCCCCAAGAAAGCTTCTAGTGCCAGCCCTACAGCAAAAAGGGTGAGAATTACTATGGATATGAAGAAAGAGATCATTGTTAAGTATGAAAGTGGAATGCATGTCTCCGAGCTGGCCAGGTTGTACACAAAGCCCCAATCAACCATCGCTACTATTGTGGCCAAGAAAACGGCAACCAAGGAAGCTGTTCTTGCCAAAGGCGCAACTATGTTTTCGAAACTGAGATCGCAATTGATCGAAGATGTTGAGAGACTGTTGTTGGTGTGGATAAACGAAAAACAGATAGCAGGAGATAGCATCTCTCAAGCGATCATATGTGAAAAGGCTAGGAAGTTGCATGACGATTTAATTAGAAAAATGCCTGCAACTAGTCGTGATGTGAGTGAATTAAATGCCTGCAACTAGTGGTGATGCGAGTGAATTTAAGGCTGGCAAAGGTTGGTTCGAGAGATTTAAGAATCGTAGTGGCATACATAGTGTGATAAGGCATGGCGAGGCTGCCATTTCGGACCAAAAAGCAGCTGAAAAATATGTGCAGGAATTCAAGTACATACAGTGAAGAATTGAAATCTGAACAAATGTTTAATTGTGACACTGACAATGTTGTGAAACACTTTAGGAATGTCATAAAGGAATGGGAGGTACAGGCCTCTGTGGACAGATATGTTGTGCAACAGAGGTCCAGTGACTCTCAAGCTGGTCCTAGTGGCATTAAAAGAAGAAGGGAAGTAACCCCGGAAAAGGACTTGACATCTCAAGTCCTAATGGAAGGGGATTCCCCTTCTAAACACTAACACCATCCACACTCTTCCCTCCTCCCATCCCATCAATCATCACCAGATCTTCAATAAAGGTAAGTGTCATGTAATTGTACATGTCTTCTTCAGTTTGTGTGTATTAAAATTAATATTTCATGTTGTAAAAATTTTTTTTTTCAATACTTTTGGGTGTCTTGCACGGATTAATTTGATTTCCATTATTTCTTATGGGGAAAATTAACTCAATTAACGATAATTTTGATTAACGATGAGCTCTCAGGAACGGATTAATATCGTTGGTCGAGGGTCCACTGTACTTTTATTAACTCCACACCTTCTACTAATTTCTACACTCCAAATTTTCTGCATAATATTCACACCACACATTGCCCTTAGACAGGACATCACTGCCTCCAACCGCCTCCTCGCTGCACCATTTACAACCCAAGCTTCACACCCATATAAGAGTATTGGTACTACTATACTTTCATACATTCCCTTCTTTGCCTCCATAGATAACGTTTTTTGTCTCCTCATATACCTCAACGCACCACTCGCCTTTTTTACTTCATCAATTCTGTGATTACCCTCATCCTTCATAAATCCATCCGCTGACACGTCAACTCCCAAATATCTGAAAACAATCACTTCTTGTGTACTCCTCCTCCCCAATTTGATATCCAATTTTTCGTTATCTAAATCATTTGATGCCCTCATCACCTTACTCTTTTCTATGTTCACTTTTAACTTTATACCTTTACACTCACTCCCAAACTTGTCCACTAACCTTTGCAATTTTTCTTTAGAATTTCCAATAAGCACAGTATCATCAGCAAAAAGTAACTGTGTCAATTCCCATTTTGTATTTGATTCCCCATAATTTAATCCCACCCCTCCTCCCAAACACCCTAGCATTTACTTCTTTTACAACCCCATCTATAAATATGTTGACCCTTTCTGGGTCCGTCCCATAGATCTACGGCTTCACGTTCAATGTCCGATTCGTAGATCTACGCCAAAATTCTAGCGCCGTCAAATTTAGCGCGAAAACGCTCATAGGCCTGCATGTGAGAGAATGGGTGTGCACCATAAACAAAAAATCTAGGCGCCCGCATAGCATTGTGGGAACGCCGGCTCAGTTACCCTTGTTCACCATGCCTCGTCACAAGGCAGCTCTCACTCCAAGGAAAATTGGGACTCTCCTCTTCCTATCTGATAGTTCTGACACTGATGGAAGTGGAAATGAAGATGAATTCTTTGGCTTTGATCAGTTAGTGACCGAAAGGAATGACCAGGATATCGATAATAGCGCAGAAAACCCTGACAATCCTCAACGTTCTACCTCTGGTGTGGGCACTCCTCAGTCTCGGTCAGTTGTACCTCAGCGCAAGAGAAAACTATTATTTTTGCATGGCTAGACCTCTGACTTCAGTAATGATGATGATAGTGATGTGGATTGTGATTTTATTGCTCTTGACGATCATTCGAGTAGTGATAGTGAGGAGACGTATTTATCAGTGAAACGTCGGTATGTACGCCGCCGCATGAGCTCGGGTAGTGTACCCTATGCAGTGCCCATGGGCCAGAGTACATCCCAGAGTACATCCCGTGGCCCTACACCAGGAATAGACAGTGAAAGTGAGGATGATGTGGCTACACTTGGCATGGATAGACCACAGGCATCAGTAGATGGTGGTAGTGGTGATGGTGGTGCCACGGCCATGCATGACTCGCCAGCCCAGGCTGGGACCCACGCTGCTGACTCCGCAGTTCAAGGACAAAGCGGAGCGTCAGCCACCAGCCTACCACAACCACAACTACCCTCACAACCAGCCTGTGATGTCCAGTATCCACCAGCAAACCATATCTGGGATTGGCAGCAAAATCCCAATTTTGTTCCCAAGCCCCACCACTTTGATGACTCTCAAAGTGGAATTCTCCCTACTTGTTCCCTTGGAAACACGGCCAATGAACTGGAATTTTTTGAAATATTCTTTGACCAGGCTTTGATGGAAATTATTTTCAGGGAAAGTAACAAGTATTTTGAGTACACCATGGCAAATACGATCATATCACCACAGTCAAGACTACACCAGTGGAAAGAGACAACTGTTGCAGAAATGTATTTGCTTTTTGCAACAAAAATGCTTATGCCTCATGTCTATAAGCATAATATAAAAGCATACTGGTCCACAGATCGGCTAATTTCTAGCCTAGTCTTCATTGAAATCATCCCACTTCACATGCACTTCTCTGACAAAACCAGGCCTGCCAGAAGTGACAGGTTATACAAGATTAGAAATGTTTTTATGTATCTCAAACAAAAGTTCAGCATATACTTTTATCCATTCAAGAATCTTGTAATTGACGAGTCTTTGATTTTGTTCAAAGGTAGGCTGTCATTCAAACAGTATATACCGAGCAAGAGGAAACACTTTGGTATAAAACTGTTTGTACTCTGTGACTGTGACAGTGGCCTGATATTGGATATTGTTGTATACACGGGAAGTAAAACATTGAAAGATACCAAGATGTTATTGGGTATCTCAGGTGACGTAGTGAGAAGCATGATGGCACCTTATCTTGGTAAGGGGTATACATTATATACTGATAACTGGTTCACAAGCCCTTTACTCAGTGATTTCTTGCGAGTGAATAAGACAGACGTGTGTGGCACAGTGAGGTCTAATCGCAAACATATGCCCAGGCTCAACGCAGGTGCTCTTTCTTAGTACATACTTGACTGGTCCCTCTTACTCTTACTACCTCTCCACTACTACTTCCTCCACCTCCACTACTACCACTACTACTACTACTACCACCTTCTGCCTATATATACCCATCTTCCTCTCGTTCTTGTTAGTGTGACTTTGTAAATGGTCCACGTCGGACCGAAACATCGTCGTAAGCTCCTCTTTTCTATGTGCAGGTTATTTGTGTATCTCTTATCATTCGCACAACATCCACACACATTCAGACATCCCACTTTGACAGTTTTGTTCTTCTTATTCTTTTTTATGATAATTACAGGAAAAGGGGTTACTAGCCCACTTTTCCCGGCATTTTAGTTGACGTTTACAACACGCATGGCTTACGGAGGAAAGATTCTTCCCCATGGATATAAAAGGAAAAGTACTAAGAACAAGAACTATTAAGATAAAATCAAAGAAAATTCAGATTAGTGTGTATAAATAAATGTGTACATGTATGTGTAGTGTGACCTAAGTGTACATAGAAGTAGCAAGACGTACCTGTAATCTTGCATATTTATGAGACAGACAAGACACCAGCAATCCTGCCATCATGTAAAACAATTACAGGCTTTAGTTTTACACTCGCTTGGCAGGAGGGTAGTACCTCCCTGGGGTGGTTGCTGTCTACCAGCCTACTACCCTGATATAATCCCATTTATTTCTCTCCATTGAAACACTCTTACTCCCTCAAATTTTGTTTTGCTTAGAGCCAGGACTTCCAGCTTCTTTCCATTCATGACATTGAAAATCATCTCTCTTTTATCATCTGCTCTACACTCATGCATATTCAAATATCCCAAATTTATGTTATTTCTACAGGAGAAGGGGTTACTAACCCCTTTCTCCTGGCATTTTAGTTGCCTTTTATGATGCGCAAGACTTACAAAGGAAAGGTTCTACTCCGTAGAAAGGAAAAGAAATAAGTGGAAGAACTGTAAGAAAGTTCTGATGGGTGTGTATACATATATGAGTACGTGTATGTATAGTGTAAGTACAGTGGAACCTCAAAAATCGAACTTAATCCGTTCCAGGAGCTAGTTCTAAATTCGAAAAGTCTGAAATTCGAAGCAATATTTCCCATAAGAAATAATGGAAATACAATTAATCCATTCCAGAAACCCAAAAATATTCACACAAAAAATACATTTTATTGAGATTAATAATAGTTTTACATACAACAAATACTATAGTTTTTAATTATGTATAGTAATACATTTAAAATAACATTTTTACTTACCTTTTTTGAAGATTGGTGATGGCATCTGGAAGATAGGGAGGAGGAGAGAGAGAGTTGGGGTTAGTGTTTGGAAGGAGAATCCCCCTCCATGAGGACTTCAGGTAAAGCCCTCTCTGGGGTTACTTCCCTTCTCTGTCTTTTATTGCCACTAGGACCAGCTTGAGAGTCACTGGACCCCTGTCTCACAAAATAACTGTCCACAGTCCTGTTTCTGGTGCCTTTTTAACATTTCCCTAAAATGGGACATGGTTCTGTCACTGAACTTGTTGCAAAGATGGCTTGTTTCAGCTTGCTTAGGGTGGTACTTCTGCACAAACATTTGGACATCATTCCACTTGGCACAAATCTCGTTAATCTTTGAAGAAGGCACCTCATCCACTCCCTATATTAACACCTTTCACAACATCAGCTTCCTTGATTTGTTCTTTCTTTAACAGGTCGACTTGTTTTTCCCATACATCCTGGCAAGCTCAACAAGTCTCACACCACTCTCATACTTCTGTATTATTTCCTTCTTCACATCTATGGTGTTTCTCACTTTCTTTACCATAGGGGTACCACTAGCAAGTTTCTTTGGGCCCATGGCAGCTTATTTCACAGTCCCACAAGCACTAAACACAACGAAATAATCGTAAAATGCGTGAATGAGAGCGCAGGTTAGTGTTCACTCAAGCATAAACAAGGCTAGACTGCTCATGGCGCCTGCGCGGGGACGCGGACAGAGCGGGCGGTAGACAGGTCCAGTACCCGGCGGTCCGAAAATAGGGGCGCGTTCGATAATAGGGACACAATTTGTCCGAAAAAATGGTCCTATTTTCGAAACATTCGATATGTGACACGTTCGATTTTTGAGGTTCCACTGTAGAAGTACCAAAATGAACCTCTTACCTTGCATGTTTATGAGAAGGAGAGAAAAGAACCAACAATCGTACTATTGTGTAAAGCAATTACAAGTTCCCATTTCATACATTTGGCAGGACGGTAGTACCTCCCTGGGTGGTTGCTGTCTACCAACCTACTACTGCTACTATATATTATTATTGTTATTATTATGTTTATAATTATTATTATTATTACTAATTATTTTCAGTTCATTACATGAGCACCTCATATTTTTTCCCATCATTATTAGTTAAAAGATTTTTACTATATTGTACTGGCAAGTCCTGCTTATACAGCAGGTTAGGCTTGAAGCTGCTGCCATAAAGAAAAAACAGCTGTAACATGAAACATAGCCTTTTTTCATTTTCAAATGCATATAAAAGCCTGATAACATGTTTACACTAAATGCATATACTGTGCACACATTACTTACCTTAAAATATTTTCATCCTTAGTTTATACTGAATATATTTATTGTGGAAAGTCTGAATAAATGAAGAATTGGTATAATTGAAAACCAGTGCATTAGCCAAACACTGTAAAGTTGGGCCATCCTGTATCTAGTTTATCATGTTAGTTCTTTTATCCTAGTTCTTCATTTCATTATAACTTGTTTGCTTTTCATAGTTCATTTTTTCATCAGTTTTCTTCCCACATACTGCCCAGGGTTGAGCTGTGGGAGTAGGAAGACTCTAAAAACTCAAAAGAGGCATTCTAAAGCTACCCAACTTTCTAGTTGCTCTCAGTATACTGTATGCTAACTTTTCTGTACCTTTCACTGGTTCATATTTTATCCTTCACTGCCTTTATCTATTGATTGCACTTCCTATTTTACTGCTCATGTTTAAATTACAGAGCGACCTTGAAGAGAGAAGACGCAAAAGAAGGAAAGACAAACTTGCTCTCATAGCCCGGTTGAATACACGTCGTTGTCAGGCATGTCCCATATATGGTTCAGATCTGATGGAGGCTGTTGCTGTAATTAATACTTGTCATGGTACAACCAACAGTCATGCAGGATGGAGTGGTCAGGGAATGATACACTGTCTTCAAGCAACAGATCTGAAGTCCCACCTTTATGAGTCTCAGACAGACACCCTCCACAGAATAGTTAACACTCCAGAAACCTATTTAAAACAGTTAAAAGATACCACTGACAGATATGTGTTCTGTATACCATCAGTGGTGGCACCACCCATTTGTTCAAGAATGAGCCACCCATCACCATCTAAACTCTGGGCACAAGAAAGAACAAAATCCTTATTAAAAAAACACCTTTCTCCTGGCATTGCTCCCCTTCATCACATAATGAATGCAGCAGTCACACAGTTCCCAGACCCCAGGCTTATTCAGTATGATTGTGGTAAGTGTATAATTTTTCTTAATAGATGGCAATATTTTGGTAAGTCAATCATTACTTTATTTATTCTTTCATGATAGGGCAGTTGTAAAGTGTACTAATGATTTAACTAGCAGAACATGTTTAAGTCTAAGATGATGTACATAATAGAGTTTGTCATATTTTGTAGGTAGCAGTTCCATCATTGGATGCAAGAAAATACTTGCTGTTCTTTAAGGTCTCTGAATGAAATGTTCCATTCTCCTGTTCATGTTGCTTTTTTAATCACTATCAAGAAATGTAAAGCATTTCATTACACTAATGGTATACAATATCTACAAGTGGATTCATAAGACACATTGAGTACCAATATAGATACCCAGGTGTTGCACATGTATCTTGTTCAGTAATATATGTTGACTTTCTTATGGGTAGAATGAGATGTAAAGTTGTTTGAGTTCTTTATGATTTTTGTATTACAGATCCTGTATTTGTTATTGCAACTTGCTGCAGATGTATTGTTGCACCTTTTTTCATAGTTTTTAATCACTTCAGTTACTTAACCCAGTTAGTTCCCTACAAGTGTCATTTCTTTGTTGAAAAACTGGTTGTTTGAATTTTTGCATTACTGTTTTAATAATAAATTCTAAATATTTCTGTATCTGTGACTTCCATAAAAAACATTAATAGATATTTGACCTAACATCATAGTTCTTCATTTTATGTTTATACAGCCTCTCCTCACTTAGCGACGTACTAGTTTACCGACGACTCGAACTTCCAACAGGCTCTCTGACCAGTATGCATACCTAAATATATTACAGCTGATTTCCTCTATTCTGTTTATTACAGTATACAGTACACTATTGTATAAACATTTAAATATATAATAAAAATGTTATAAATGGTGCAAAGGTGACAGTAAAACATTATCAAAGATGGCTGACACAAACCCACTACCATTATAGTATGCTCCTTGCTTGATGATAAATTCATTTACCAACATGATCTTAGGGATAAAGCTCCATCGTTAGGTGAGGAGAGGCTGTACTTTATAATGAAACTCGTACATTCTGATAAAGTTTTCAGCGATTTAACATTTTTGAATATACAGTGGAACCTCGGTAGTCGACTTTAATTCATTTCAGAAGGCTGTTCGACTGCCGATCTGCTTGAGTACCGAATGAATTTTTCCCATAAGGAATAATGTAAATTAGATTAATCCGTTTCAGACCTCCGAAAATACACTTACAAAAGCATTTTAACACAATATTTACAAGCCTAGCATACATAAATCTTTAAAAGAAAAAACTAAACACAATGAATTAGATATAATAAATGCAATTTTATTTTATTTTTTTTTTTAACACGGCCATTTCCCACCAAGGTAGGGTGGCCCGAAAAAGAAAAACTTCCATCATCATTCACTCCATCACTGTCTTGCCAGAGGCATGCTTACACTACAGTTACAAAACTGCAACAATAACACCCGTCCTTCAGAGTGCTGGCACTGTACTTCTCATCTCCAAGACTCAAGTCCGGCCTGCCAGTTTCCCTGAATCCCTTCATAAATGTTACCTTGCTTACACTCCAACAGCACATCAAGTCCTAAAAACCATTTGTCTCCATTTCCTCCTAACACGCTTACGCATGCTTGCTGGAAATCCAAGCCCCTAGCACACAAAACCTCCTTTACCCCCTCCCTCCAACCTTTCCTAGGCCAACCCCTACCCTGCCTTCCCTCCACTACAGATTTATACACTCTGAAAGTCATTCTATTTTGTTACATCTACATGTCCAAATCATCTCAAAAACCTCTCCTTAGCACTCTGGATAATAGTTTTGGTAATCTCACACCTCCTAATCTCCAAAATACAAATTCTCTGCATTATATTCACACCACACATTGCCCTCAGACATGACATCTCCATTGCCTCCAGCCTTCTCCTTGTTGTAATATTCACCACCCATGCCTCACACCCATACAAGAGCATTGGTATAATTATACTCCCATACATTCTCCTCTTTGCTTCCATGGACAAAGTTCTTTGTCTCAACAGACTCCTCAGTGCACCACTCACCTTTTTCTCCTTGTCAATTCTGATTCACCTCATCTTTCATAGACCCATCTGCTAACACGTCCACTCCCAAATATCTTCCATTACCTAATTTTTCTGTCATCCTCATCACCTTACTCTTTCCTATATTCACTTTTAATTTCCTTCTTTTACATACCCTACCAAACTCATCAACCAACCTCTGCAACTTCTCTTCAGAATGTCCCAAAAGCACAATTTAAACCCCACACCTCTTGCCAACCCCCGAGCATTCACTTCTCTTATAACTCCACCTATAAATATGTTGAACAACCATGGTGGCATCACACATCCCTGTCTAATGCCTACTTTTACTGGGAAGTAATCTCCCTGTCACCTACATACCTGAGCCTCACTATCCTTGTAAAAACTCTTCACTGCTTTCAATAACCTACCTCCTATTCCATACATTTGCAATATCTGTCACATTGCCTCCCTATCATACACCTTTTCCAAATCTATAAATGCCACAAAAACCTCTTTACCCTTATCTAGACACTGTTCACCTATATGTTTCACTGTAAACACTTGGTCTACACACCCCCTACCCTTCCTAAAGCCTCCTTGTTCATCTGCTATCCTGCTCTCTGTCTTACTCTTAATTCTTTCAATAATAACTCTACCATACACTCAGCACTCTGTCTTACTCGTATTTCTTTCAATAATAACTCTACCATACACTCAGCAGACTTCTTCTCCTATAAGTTTTTACACTTCTTTTGTCCCCTTTGCCTTTATACAAAGGAACTATGCATGCTCCCTGCCAATCCCTAGGTACCTTACCCTCTTCCATACATTTATTAAATAAAAAACCACTAACCACTCCAAAACTATATCAACATCTGCTTTTAACATTTCTATCTTTATCCCAGCAATCCTAGCTGCTTTACCCCCTTTCATTCTGCCCACTGCCCCATGCACTTCCCCCACACTCACAACTGGTTCTTCCTCACTCCTATAAGATGTTATTCCTCCTCTCCCTATACACGAAATCACAGCTTCCCTATCTTCATCAACATTTAAGAGTTTCTCAAAATATTCCCTCGATCTTCCTGATACCTCTAACTCGCTGTTTAATAACTCTCCTCTCCTATTTTTAACTATCAAATCCATACGTTCCCTCGGCGTTGTCAACTTACTAATTTCACTCCAAAACTTTTTCTTATTTTCAAAAAAATTTATCTCACCCACTCATTTGCTCTCTTTTTACACTGCTTCACCACTCTCTTAACCTCTCTTTTTCACTGTATACTCCTCCCTCCTTGCATCAGTTTTACTTTGTAAAAACCTCTCATATGCTTTTTCTCTCTTGCTACTCTCCTTACATCATCATTCTTCCACTCGCTCTTCTTCCCTCCCGCACCCACTTTCCTGTAACCACAGCCTTCTGCTGAACACTATATTCTTAAACTTACCCCATGCATCTTCTACCCCATTGCCTTTACTCACACTAGCCCATCTGTCCTCCAACAGTTGTTTATATCTTACCCTAACTGCCTCCTCCTCTAGTTTATAAACCTTCACCTTTCTCTTAGTTGCTGCTTCCACTTTCCTTGTATCCCATCCACAGTTTACTCTCACTGTAGCTACAACTAAAAAGTGATGTGATATGTCTGTGGCCCCTCTATAAACATGTACATCCTGAAGTCTACCCAACAGTCTTTTATCTACCAATATGTAATCCACAAAACTACTGTCATTACACTCTGTATCATATCTTGTATACAGGTCTCCCTCAACATTCGCGAGGGTTAGGGGATCAAGATCCTCGCAAATGTTGAAAATTTTGCGAATGTTTAGTGTCCCAATATATTGTAGGGAAATATAATACAGTACTGCTTCCTTAACTTGTTGAACCATGAACAATCATAAAATACATGAAAATGTCGTAAATTGTACTAAATACATACATGTTATGGTTTAAGAACATGTATGCTATTAAATACCACTGCCTCCACCACTTCCTCAACCACTGCGAGTCCCTACTACCCTCCCTCCGACCCCAGCAACTGGCAGCCAACCCTCCCACCACTGTGTGGTGTTTTGTTTGTTCATTATTTCCTATTAAACTACGGTATAAATAATGTAAACCCATTCATGACTGCATATTGGAATGGCTATTCAGACAGGTATTGGACGGTGACATGTGTTTACTCTTGAACACAGCAAAGAATCAAACATTTCTGCTACTGCCAATAATAACAATAGTAATAATAATAATAATAATAATACAGTGGACCCCCAGTTTACGATAAGCTTCCAATGCGACCAATTATGTAAGTGTATTTATGTAAGTGTGTTTGTATGTGTATGTTTGGGGGTCTGAAATGAACTAATCTAATTCACAATATTCCTTATGGGAACAAATTCGGTCAGTACTGGCACATGAACATACTTCTGGAATGAAATAATATCGTAAACCGGGGGTCCACTGTAATAATAATAATAATAATAATAAATACGATAGAATTGAAGAAGGAAATTGTACAAAAACATGAGGGATTGGTTGACACATGGTCAGTGTGGCTTTGTTTATGCTGGAGTGAGCATTAGTCTCCGTGCTCTTCCAAACATTTCAGAGTAATTCATTGTGTTTGGTGCTTGTAGATTGAGTGCGACTGGAGTGGTAGAGGCAGTGGTTGAGGCAGTGGGTGAGGCAGCAGTTGAGGCAATGGTTGAGGCAGCAGTTGAGGCAGTGGTTGAGGCAGTGGTTGAGGCAGTGGTTGAGGAAGTGGTTGAGGCAGTGGTTGAGGCAGCGGTTAAGGCAGTGGTAGAGGCAGCAGTTGAGGCAGCGGTTGAGGCAGCGGTTGAGGCAGCAGTTGAGGCAGTGGTATTTAATAACATATATGTTACAAATAATAATAGTACATGTTATTATTAATAATGTATTATTATTATTAATAACACGTATGTTATTAAATACCACTGCCTCAACCACTGCCTCAACTACTGCCTCAACCACTGCCTCAACCACTGCCTTAACTACTGCCTCAACTACTGCCTCAACCACTGCCTCACCCACTGCCTCACCCACTGCCTCAACCACTGCCTCAACCACTGCCTCATCCACTGCCTCATCCACTGCCTCATCCACTGCCTCAACCACTGCCTCAACCACTGCCTCAACCACTGCCTCAACCACTGCCTCAACCACTGCCTCAACCACTGCCTCACCCACTGCCTCACCCACTGCCTCAACCACTGCCTCAACCACTGCCTCAACCACTGCCTCAACTGCTGCCTCACCCACTGCCTCACCTGCTGCCTCAACCACTTTCTCAACCACTGCCTCTACCACTCCAGTTGCACTCAATCTACAAGCACCAAACACAATGAATTATTGTGAAATATTTGGAAGAGCACAGAGACTAATGCGCACTCCAGCATAAACAAAGCCACACTGACCATGTGTCAACCACTCCCTCATATTTTTGTACAATTCCCTTCTTCAATTCTATCGTATTTATTATTATTATTATTATTATTATTATTATTATTATTATTATTATTATTATTATTATTATTTTTATTATTAGCAGTAGCAGAAATGTTTGATTCTTTGCTGTGTTCAAGAGTAAACACATGTCACCGTCCAATACCTGTCTGAATAGCCATTCCAATATGCAGTCATGAATGGGTTTACATTATTTATACTGTAGTTTAATAGCAAATAATGAACAAACAAATACTCACCACACAGTGGTGGGAGGGCTGGCTGCCAGTTGCAGGGGTCAGAGGGAAGGTAGTGGGGACTCGCAGGTGGCAGGAAACATAAATATGATTTGGCGGCTGGGAATTCGCGAATGTGGGAAGCCCGCGAAAGTTGAAAATGCGAATGTTGAGGGAGACCTGCACTTACTTATCCTCTTTTTCTTAAAATGTGTTACCTGTAGCCAAACCCCTTTCTATACAAAGTTCAATCAAATGCTCCCCATTATCATTTACATCTGGCACCCCAGACTTTCCTACCACGCCCTCTCTAAATGCTTCTACTTGAGAAAATTTATTTTCACTTTACATGTAACTGGAGAGTTGATGGCATATGTGGAAGATGGTGAGGAGGAAGGGAGATGTTATTGTATATCACCTTCCATAAAAATGGCAGATAACTGTGCTTTCTTCCTGAGACTCCCTGGGTCTCTGTCATACTAGAGACCTGTCTAATGAAATTTGCTTTTGCCTGCATTAAGCAGGTTTATAACATGATTTGCTACAGCTTTGTCTGGGTGATATTTTTTCAAGAAAACTTTGCACTTCCCCCCATTTTACACACATTTCTTTTATAAGAGCAGTAGGGACATCCTCCCTTCCCTCCTCCTCCTCTGAAGAAATTTCCTCAGCTGCCATTTGTTGCTGCTCCCTCCGAAGGTCCTGCAGTTCTTCCGTGGTAAGCTCTGCTTTATAATCCTCCACATCATCATCACTGACCTCCAAACCCATGGACATGCCAAGAGAGAGAATATCCTCCACAGCAGTCTCAAATCCTTCAAAGTTCCTTTCTGCCACAGCAGCTGGCCATAATTTATGCCAGGCAGAGTTCAAGGCTGGATTTCCCCCAGGTTTGGTTTATGAGACTTAAACAGAGGAAGATATTAAAATAGTTTTCCAGAATTCTCAGAGGGTCAACTACATATCACATGTCACTTCAAAGCACCTCTGGAATAGTGCTTTTGTATCAAGTTTCTTGAAATTAGAAATCAACTGCTGGTCCATGGGCTGGATGAGTGGATTCGGGTTAAGAGGCAAGAACTTCACCATTATGAAGTTAAACTCCTCCAGCAACTCGGCCTCCAGCCCTGCAGGATGAGCAGGAGCATTGTCCATCACAAGAAGGGCTTTCAGAGGTAGATGTTTCTCTTGAAGATATTTCTTAACTGTAGGGCCAAACATTTCATTGACTCATTCAATAAAAAATTTTCTGGTTACCCAAGTTTTACTGTTAGCCCTCCACATTACATTTAATATACTTTTGATAACATTACTGGCTTCACTGAGTGATAGACAAGCAAAGGCTTCACTTTTAAATCACCACTTGCATTTTCACACAATGAAAGAGAGTCTGTCCTGCATTGGCTTGTATTCTGGCAATGACTTCTCTCAAGTGATATAGGTTCTGTTTGGCATTTTTTCCAAAAAAACCTGTCTTATCACAACTGAACCCCCCCTTTTTTTTTTTTTCCAACAAACCGACCATATCCCACCAAGGCAGGGTGGCCCAAAAAGACAAACGAAAGAACTGAACACTTGTTGGGGAATAAAATCTTCGGCCTCTACATAGTCGCTAAACTCAGTGACGTATTTCTCAGCAGCATCTTTGTCAGAACTAGCAGCCTTCCCATGGCTCATTACACAGTATATGCCTCTTCTCTTCTGAAATTAATTCAGATTATGACAGATTCGGTATAAGACACGCTCTGGAATGGATTAATGTCGTAATCTGGGGGTCCAGTGTATTATTATTATTATTAACATGTATGATATTAAATACTACTGCCTCCACCACTGCCTCAACCACTGCCTCAACCACTGCCTCAACCACTGCCTCTACTACTGCCTCTGCCACTGCCTCTACCACTGCCTCAACCACTGCCTCAACTACTGCCTCATCCACTGCCTCCACCACTGCAGTCACACTCAGTCTGCAAGCACCAAACACAATGAGTTATAGTAAAATGTTTGGAAGAATGTGGAGGCTAATGCTCACTCCAGCATAAGCAAAGCCAAACTGACTCACAATGCCTCCACCAATGCTTCAACCCTCGTATTTTTGTACAATTTCCTTCTTCAATTCCATCGTATTATTATTATTATTTTTTGTTTTAACAAGTCGACCATCTCCCACCGAGGCAGAGTGACCCAAAAAGAAAGAAAATCCCCAAAAAGAAAATACTTTCATCATCATTCAACACTTTCACCTCACTCACACATAATCACTGTTTTTGCAGAGGTGCTCAGAACACAACAGTTTAGAAGCATATACGTATAAAGATACACAACATATCCCTCCAAACTGCAGAATTGTTCGATTCTTTGCCGTGTTCAAGAGTAAACAAATGATGTCACCGTCCAGTACCTGTCCGAATGGCCATTCCAATATGCAGTCATGAATAGGTTGACATTATTTATACTATAGTTTAATAGCAAATAATAAACAAACAAAGCACTCACCACACTGGCTGGCTGGCTGCCAGTTGCAGGGGTCGGCGGGAGGGTAGAAAGGACGCGCGGGTGCGGGAAACTTAAATGTGATTTGGCGGCTGGGAATTCATGAATGTGTGAAGCCCACGAAAGTTGAAAACGTGAATGTTGAGGGAGATCTGTGTATGTAAAATATGAAATAACTTTAAAACACTTAAAATTCTGGAAATTTTCCATGCATAATGGAGAGATGCAGTATTTGTAGAGAATGTAAGCAAACTGAGTGGCGTGCAGTGACCGTATTAGTAAATCAAGTGGGGGGAGCCATATAGAGTTTTGGTCATAATTTGAAATGTCCGTGTTAGTCGAATGCCGTAAAGCAAAGCGCCGTAAAGTGGGGCCCTACTGTACTCTGTAGTTTTTATAATAAATCAGATTTATTCCTTTTTGCATTGTTATTTACAGCGAGCAAGGAAGTACATAAAAAATGTGATAGTTGTAATGCAGTTCTGTGTCATTACTCTTCTATCTAAGGAGAGTAAATAAACTTAAGCTTTTATAATGGACATTGTATTGGAGTGTGAGCAAGATAACATTTATCAAGGGATTTAGGGTAAGCCTGATGAGCTGAGGTGGCAAGGGCAGCTGGACGTGTCAAGGGCAGCAGTCTTAAGGAGAGTGAGCATGTTACAGTTGGAGTGTAATGTAAGTTGTGATGTCAGCACATTTCTGGGAAGACAGCAATTATAATGGTGAATGTGCTTCCTTGTGTTTGGGTCACCCTTAGTTGGAAAGAGGCATTGAGGTAAACAAAATGTATGTCATTGATGTATGTTACTGTATCCATATCTTACAGTACTTTTGGTACGTCTTAAATTTTTTTTAACACGTTGGCCATCTCCCACCGAGGCAGGATGACCCAAAAAAGAAAGAAACACTTTCACCATCATTCACACACAATCACTCTCTTTGCAGAGGTGCCCAGATATGACAGCTTAGATGTTACTCTAAACAGCCAATATTCCAATATTCCCACCTTCCAGGTGGAAAGTACAATGCCTGCACTTTAAAGAAGAGTTCTTTACAGTGCAGGCATTGTACTTCCCACCTGGATCCAAGACTCAAGTCTGGTTAACCAATTTCCCTAAATCCCTTAATAAAATATTGCCCTCCTCACACTCCAACAGCTCGTCAGGTCCCAAAATCCATTTGTCTCCATTCACTCCTATCTAACATGCTCACATATGAATGCTGCATATCCAGGTCTCTTGCACACAAAGCCTCTTTTACCCCCTCCTGCCATCCTTTCCTACGATGACCCCTAACTGTCCTCCCTTCCACTACAGATTTATACACCTTCCAAGTCATCCTATTTTGCTCCAGCCCCTAAATGACCAAACCACCTCAACAACCCCTCTTCAGCCTTCTGAATAATACTTTTAATAACTCCACACCAACTCCTAATTTCCACACTGTGAATTCTCTGTATAATATTTAAACCACACAGTGCCCTTAGACATGACATCTCCACTGCCTCAAGCCTCCTCCTTGCTGCAGTATTCACAACCCTTATAAGGGTGTTGGCACCACTATGCTCTCATACATTCCCTTCTTTGCCTCCATGGATAACATATTTTGTCTTCACAGATACCTCAATGCACCACTCGCCTTTTTTCCTTCGTCAGCTATATGGTTAACCTCGCCCTTCATAAACCCATCTGCTAACAAATCTACACCTAAATATCTGAACACATGCACTTCTTCCATACTTTCTTCAATGTGATATCCAATTTTTCTTTACCTAACTCGTTTGATACCCCCTTCACCTTACTCTTATCTATGTTCACTTCAACTTTCTTCCTTTACACACCTTCTCAAGCTTGTCATTAACCTTTGCAACTTCACTTTAGAATCTCTCAAAAGCACAGTATCATCAGAAAAAAAGTAACTCTGTCAATTCCTATTTTGTATTTGATTCCCCATAATTTGATCCCACCTCTCTCCGCAACACCCTAGCAATTACTTCTTTTACAGCTCCATCTATAAATATATATTGAACAACCATGGTGACATTACACACCCCTGTCTAAGCCCTGCTAGTAAGTTACTACCTTTTCTTCTATACTTTCACTTCAATTATTTTTTTTTTCAACAAGTCGGCCGTCTCCCACCGAGGCAGGGCGACCCAAAAAGAAAGAAACTACTATCATCATTCAACACTTGCACCTCACTCATACATAATCACTGTCTTTGCAGAGGCTCCCAGATACAACAGTTTAGAGGTCTATATGTATAAAGATATATAACATATCCCTCCATACTGCTAATACGTATCCCGAACCCCTCCTTTAAGGTGTAGGCATTGTACTTCCCATTTCCAGTACTCAAGT
>NC_091314.1:32565469-32622969 GCF_038502225.1 Cherax quadricarinatus | reverse complement strand
ATCTTACGTTCAAATTCTCATTAACAGAGTATGATACAATAATTTCAATTAATAATCTACTAATCTCACCATTTAACTCTTTTAGAAAGGTCTAGGGTAACGAAATAGTTATCTTTCATAAGTGACATGAATTACCAGACTTCAGGAAACTAATGGCAAAGGCAAGACAATAGACTTGGTTGAAAAGTTTAAGCTAGGAGCTTTGGGTTGAAGACCCGTACCGAGTCAGAGCTAGGAGCTGACTGACTCACTCAACTACTTCATAGTATAACTTCAGCTCTGCCAGAAGGCGACGCGTGGCGTCAATTCTAGAACCACCAATTGGTCACTACAGTAGTGGTTACACATTCGTAATACCTAACCTAATAATAATATAATACAATATAATACAATGAGAGTACTTTTGATGATTCATACTGTACCAGATAATAATATATAGTCGAACCTGCTTTATCTAGCTAGTAATAAAGTGGTTTGCGATATATTATTACAGAACTTATTTTAACCAGGCCTTTTATTTTTGTATGTAATGGAGTGAAGTAGGGGCGCGTAACACCTCCCCCCTCGCGACTGACGGTCGCCATTGACTTGTACTCTCTGTGGTGGGTAGCATCTGTCACAGTAGCAGAGGTTGTAACATAGACAGCAGTCCTACATCATCTCCAGCTTTCTCCACAACATAGATGGTCATAAAAGTACCGACTCATACTGTTAAAAATAAAGGTATATTAATAAAATTTCAAGGCCTAGAGAGGGCATCAGCAATGAGATGAAGTTTTCCTTTTATATGGAAAATGGTAATAGAGAAGGGTTGAATTCTCAAAGCCCAACGAAGCATTCTGGCGTTCTTCGATTTCATAGAATTTATGAAGGTCAAAGGATTATGATCGGAGTACACCGATATCTGATGGGTAGAAGATCCTAAATGTACATCAAAATTCTCTAGGCATACAACGAGAGCTAAGGCTTCTTTTTCTATAGTTGAATAATTAATTTGATGTTTCTTTAACTTAGAAGAAAAATAAGAAACAGGTTGTAATAGGTCAGAATTTGGAGCCTTCTGTAACAACGCGGCTCCCAAAGCATACGCACTGGCATCTGTTTGTAAGTGGAATGGTTTATTAAAATCAGGACTTAGCAATACTGGGGAAGAGGATAGTAATTTTTTTAAACGATTAAAAGCAATTTCACAGTCCTGGGTCCATGAAAACTTTGTTTTTGGACTTGTTAATTCAGTTAGGGGAAAAGCTACCTGTGCAAAATTCGGACAGAACCGACAGTAGTAACCGGCAACTCCTAAAAATCTTGATACGCTTTTCCTATCCTTTTTTTTTTTTTTTTTTTTCAACAAGTCGGCCGTCTCCCACCGAGGCAGGGTGACCCAAAAAAGAAAGAAAATCCCCAAAAAGAAAATACTTTCATCATCATTCAACACTTTCACCACACTCGCACATTATCACTGTTTTTGCAGAGGTGCTCAGAATACAACAGTCTAGAAGCATACACATATAAAGATACACAACATATCCCTCCAAACTGCCAATATCCCAAACCCCTCCTTTAAAGTGCAGGCATTGTACTTCCCATTTCCAGGACTCAAGTCCGACTATATGAAAATAACCGGTTTTCCTGAATCCCTTCACTAAATATTACCCTGCTCACACTCCAACAGATCGTCAGGTCCCAAGTACCATTCGTCTTCATTCACTCCTATCTAACACGCTCACGCACGCTTGCTGGAAGTCCAAGCCCCTTACCCACAAAACCTCCTTTACCCCCTCTCTCCAACCCTTTCGAGGACGACCCCTACCCCGCCTTCCTTCCCCTATAGATTTATATGCTTTCCATGTCATTCTACTTTGATCCATTCTCTCTAAATGACCAAACCACCTCAACAACCCCTCTTCTGCCCTCTGACTAATACTTTTATTAACTCCACACCTTCTCCTAATTTCCACACTCCGAATTTTCTGCATAATATTTACACCACACATTGCCCTTAAACAGGACATCTCCACTGCCTCCAACCGTCTCCTCGCTGCTGCATTTACCACCCAAGCTTCACACCCATATAAGAGTGTTGGTACTACTATACTTTCATACATTCCCTTCTTTGCCTCCATAGATAATGTTTTTTGACTCCACATATACCTCAACGCACCACTCACCTTTTTTCCCTCATCAATTCTATGATTAACCTCATCCTTCATAAATCCATCCGCCGACACGTCAACTCCCAAGTATCTGAAAACATTCACTTCTTCCATACTCCTCCTCCCCAATTTGATATCCAATTTTTCTTTATCTAAATCATTTGACACCCTCATCACCTTACTCTTTTCTATGTTCACTTTCAACTTTCTACCTTTACACACATTCCCAAACTCATCCACTAACCTTTGCAATTTTTCTTTAGAATCTCCCATAAGCACAGTATCATCAGCAAAAAGTAACTGTGTCAATTCCCATTTTGAATTTGATTCCCCATAATTTAATCCCACCCCTCTCCCAAACACCCTAGCATTTACTTCCTTTACAACCCCATCCTTAGGGGTAGGAAATTCTAAGAGGGCCTTTACTTTGGCGTTCAAAGGAGCGACTTCACCTTGTCCAATCCGAAATCCTAAGTATTTAATTTTCGTCTGGCCAAACTCACACTTGGACAAATTCACTGTAAAATTATGTTTACTTAAGGCGTCAAACAAGGCTTTAAATTGTTTAAGGTGTTGGGGCCAACTGTCGCTGTATACGACTAAGTCGTCTAAGTAAGCTTCTACTCCGTCCAATCCGCCCGTAAGTATGTTCATAATACGCTGGAACGTAGAAGCCGTGTTACAGAAGCCGAAGGGCATAACGCAATACTTGTATAGGCCACCAGGTATCGTAAAAGCCGATATCTCTTGAGCTCTTGGTGACAACGGGACTTGGTAATACCCTCTTAACAAGTCCAATTTACTGATATACTTAGCTCTGGAGACCTTGTCTATTAAGTTGTCAATTCTGGGTATTGGAAACCCATCAGGTACTGTTACAGCATTGATTTTTCTAAAATCCGTGCACATACGGGAGGTCCCATCTGGTTTGGGGACTAGAATGCACGGGGATGCCCAAGGACTGTTACTTGGTTTTATCAACCCGTGTGAGAGTAAGAAGTTCACCTCTGCCTCTAGCTCACCTTGTTTCTTGGGACTCACTCTGTAGGGAGGTTGCTTGATTGGAGTAGGTTCTCTGAGAGTAACATCGTGCACACCCAACGTACACGGTTTTGGGACGTCATTGAATAGGCGGAGATTTGCCTTAATCAGGGATTTTATTTCGTGTCCTTTGTCCACTTCCAGATTTATCAGTAGAGAATTTAAATTCTTTAAGGCTGTCGAATTGTTCAGAAGAACTGGTATTCCTATCATTTCATCCGAACGTACTGGAACCCATTCTTGATTCAGAGGAGTTATAGTAGAAACTGGTGAAACGATTCCTGAATAGGGTTTAAGTTGGTTAACGTGATACTTCTGTTGTGAGTTCCTCTTCTTCGGCATCCTTACCAAGTAGTTCACGTCACTTAGGCGCTTCACGATTTCTAAAGGACCTTCAAATTTGGGCTGTAGAGCATGTCCCTGATGAAATCGTTGAACCAGAACTTGATCTTTTGGTTCAAATGAACAAAGTTTAGTTCGACGATCGTATTCCTCCTTCATCTTACTCTGTGCTTGTCGTAAGTTTTCGGCGGCCAATTCTCTAGCTAGGCTCAGGCGTTCTTTCATTAAGGTAGGAGAGCTCCTAAAAGTTGGCGTTTCTTCCCCGGTCCAAGCTTCTTTGAGAACCTGTACTGGTCCTCTAATTTGATGCCCATATATTAACTCAAATGGCGAAAACTTCAAGTTGTCTTGTTCGCTTTCTCTTAGGGCAAACAAGAGAAGTGGAATACCTTCATCCCAATCTTTGGAATACTGTAAACAATAGGACCTCATCATAATCTTCAAAGTTTGATGGAACCTTTCCACCACGCCTTGTGACTGGGGTCGATAGGCCGTCGCGTAAACCATCTTGACCCCTAACTGAGCCAAGGCTTCATGGAAAAATTTTGAAGTAAAATTCGACCCTTGATCCGATTGAACTTCTCTTGGAAATCCGAAGTGAGAGAAGAACTTAATCAGTGCTCTCACTATTAGGCGAGCATTAATCCTCCTGAGAGGAACTGCTTCCGGGTACCTGGTGACTGTGTCCATGATAGTGAACAGGAACTGGTTGCCCTGCCGAGTCTTGGGTAGCGGGCCGACACAGTCGATCACCAGATGAGAAAAGGGTTCGCCTGTTACTTGTATAGGGTTCAACGGCGCAGGTGGTGGATTATGTGCAGGTTTGCCTACTAGTTGACACACGGAACAGCTTCTTACATACCGTTCCATTTCTTCCTTCATTTTTGGCCATGTGAAGTGCTTAGCAATTTTTCTAAAAGTCTTCTTTTGTCCCAGATGTCCACCTTGAGGACTGTCATGAGCAAACTTACATGCTAAATTTCTAAACGGGGTAGGCAAGACCACTAGATGATCACTTTTAAGAGATCCTAGTTTCTTTTTCAGTAAGTCCTTCTCCCAATAGTAAGAGCTGTCACCTTTAAGGGCTTCTTCTCCCGACACAGCAAGCTTCCTGATGTCACTTAAGGAGGGGTCTATTTGGAGTTCTCTTACTAGATCCTCCTTCGAGAATAAATCTATTTCGGAAACCACCGACTTAGGAACTGGTATCGGTTCTGAGTGGATTGTTGGCTCGACACTTGAGCTTTCGTTGAATATGTCTCCTACTCCTACGTCGACGTCGTCCATGACTTCCTCCGATACCAACGGAGAATGCGACTGTTTGGTCATTGCCCGGGTTACTATGCTCAGAGGAAAGAGGGTAGGTTCCGTTCACCGGGCTTCGATGACGTAATTTTCCTCGGTTGGATTTTCCATAACTATGGGCTCTTTCCATATTCCTTCTTCCACTAAGTCGTTCCCAATCAATAGGTCTACGTCTTTTATGGGGAAGTTAGTTGGAGACACTCCGATTGACGTCCAGCCTGTAAAAATAGGAGTTTCAACATATAACTTGTACAGGGGTACTCGCGTAGTGGAGCCACCATAAGCTTCCAACAGAGCGTCGAAACCCGTATATGATCTGGCGGGGAATGATAACAGTCCTTCTCTTAATAATGTTAAGTAGGACCCCGTATCCCTAAAGGAATTTACTTGCAACAACTGGCTATCGGTAATTCCTACTTTGCTTTTGGAAAAGTAAGGACTCATAGCCCTTGACAAGTTTGACGATGATACCCATATTCTGCTTAGTCAACTAGGAGGATCTGTTCCTTTTCCTTGGGACAGAGCTTCTACTCTTGGCTCGGACTTCCTTGGATGAGTCGTAGAGGATATTATTTGTGTGGGCAATCTATATGATGGACTCCTTCCCTGGTCCCTATCACGCTTAAAGCATTGTGATTTGAAATGTCCCAGCTTCGAACAGTACGAACATTTAATTTTTTCCCATGACCTATCTGGTCTATAGGATGGGCTCGATTGAATTTGGTGTTTTACTTCGGGTTTACTTGTTACACGGGAGTGAACAGGTTGGGTAGGTCGCTTACCGAAAGGCTTCGCAGGTTCGGGTCTCGTTGCTGGTTTGATAACCTGACTGCTTTCAGATTGTACCAACCTCTGGGAAATCTCAAAGTTGTCTGCCAGCGCGGCAGTCTCTAACAACGTCGTTTGCGGATGGCCAACAAGATACTGGCGAACTCCCTCTGGAAAATTTGCATACAAATCTTCTAGTAACATTAATTGTGATAGATCTTTTAAAGTCGTGACCCGAGAAGCTCGACACCAACGTTCAAATGCCACTGCTTTCCCTCGGGCAAAATCTAAATAAGTTTGTCCTGTTTGCCATTTCATGGAACGAAAAGCTATTTGGTAACTAATAGGGAGCATGTCATATGCTTCTAAAATAGTTCTCTTTACTACGTCGTACTGGACATAAAACTCATATGGTAAGGAGGCGACACAAGACTGCGCCTTTCCATATAGAGACGTGTGCAACAATGTGGCCCATTTGTCTTTGGGCCAGCCCATTGAACGTGCCTGATTCTCAAAAATTTCAAAGAATTCATCTAAGTCTGTTTCGTTAAACTTAAGTACCATCAGAGCTGCTTTATGTAAGTCAAACCCGGTTACAGTGCTCTTCACGTCTCTTTCTTCCGGAACTCCCTTCTGCTTTGTTTCAAAAAGAAACCTTTCACGCCTAAATTCTTCCTCGTTTAGACGTCTTCTAGCTTCGATTTGAGAGTTTTGTAATAGTAATATGCGTTCTATTCTCTCTAGTTGTTCGGACGTGAAATTCCCAAGAGGTAATGACACCGAGGGGAATTCGGGCGTCTTCTCCGGAAGTATTTTGGGACGAGCACCAGTCCTAAAATTATCCCAGTCATTTGACTGAGGGTTCGTTCCAACCACCGATACATACTCCGGGGACATGAACGGGGGAGAGCTTTGAGACTGGACTGAGTAGTAAGGCCTCGTAAACCCTGGTTCAACTTCATTATTTAAGGCAGTTCCCGTCCGTGGGATTTCTACTTCCTCGAACTGAGAAATAAAACTATCTTCCAAATCTAATTCTGGCATTGCTTGGGATTTCGGAAATAATCTATCCTTAATTAGGGACCTAAGAGTCTCAGTGCTATGGTATCTATTATAAGGTATATCTAGCTGTCTAGCTATTTGCCAACACGTCTGTAATTTTAAAGTGTCAAGAGTAGCCTCTGTTAATTCATCTAATAATGACTTAATTTCTGGATCCATTTTCTTAATTCTCACAAGGGAGCTTAATTTTAATGCAAAACAAATATGTACTTCAGGGTAAGTAGCTCCCGGACAGACAACCCATTTGTTACGACTTAATCTTCACCGTAACAATAGGGGCACAAATAACTCCAATTTTTTGTTAGTTTTATTTTATTACCAATCGTTTAGCTTCATTGGTATTTGGTTAGTGAATTAAAATAACCACAAGCAATTATAAATGAAATACAGCAAGGAACCCAATCTTACGTTCAAATTCTCATTAACAGAGTATGATACAATAATTTCAATTAATAATCTACTAATCTCACCATTTAACTCTTTTAGAAAGGTCTAGGGTAACGAAATAGTTATCTTTCATAAGTGACATGAATTACCAGACTTCAGGAAACTAATGGCAAAGGCAAGACAATAGACTTGGTATAAAGTTTTAGTTTAAGCTAGGAGCTTTGGGTTGAAGACCCATACCGAGTCAGAGCTAGGAGCTGACTGACTCACTCAACTACTTCATAGTATGACTTCAGCTCTGCCAGAAGGCGACGCGTGGCGTCAATTCTAGAACCACCAATTGGTCACTACAGTAGTGGTTACACATTCGTAATACCTAACCTAATAATAATATAATACAATATAATACAATGAGAGTACTTTTGATGATTCATACTGTACCAGATAATAATATATAGTCGAACCTGCTTTATCTAGCTAGTAATAAAGTGGTTTGCGATATATTATTACAGAACTTATTTTAACCAGGCCTTTTATTTTTGTATATAATGGAGTGAAGTAGGGGCGCGTAACAGTTACTAGCCCATGTTTCCCGGCATTTTAGTTGACTTTTACAACACGCATGGCTTACGGAGAAAAGAATCTTATTCCACTTTGACGTGGATATGAAATGAAAAGCACTAAGAACAAGAATAAGAACTATTAAGATAAAATCAAAGAAATCTCAGATGAATGTGTATACATAAACGTGTACATGTACGTGTAGTGTGACCTAAGTGGAAGTAGAAGTATCAAGGCGTACCTGTAATCTTGCATATTTATGAGACAGACAGAAGACACCAGCAATCCTTCTGTCATGTAAAACAAATACAGGCTTCCTTTTTACACTCACTTGGTAGGATGGTAGTACTTCCCTGAATGGTTGCTGTCTACCAACCTACTTCCAGATTTTTTTTTTTTTCAACAAACTGGCTGTATCCCACCGAGGCGGGGGTGGCCCAAAAGGAAAAACAAAAGTTTCTCCTTTTACATTTAGTAATACAGTGGACCCCCGCATAGCGACTTTAATCCGTGCAAGAGGGCTGATTGTTATGCAAAATGGTCGGTATGCGAATGAATTTTCCCAATAAGAAATAATGGAAATCAAATTAATCCGTGCAAGACACCCAAAAGTATGAAAAAAAAAATTTTACCACATGAAATATACATTTTCCTACACACAAAGAGAAGGATACATGCACAATAGTAGAGTAGTACATGCACAGTATATATTGTGCATGTACTAGTCTACTAAATGAAGAATAAATGACACTTACCTTTATTGAAGATGCAGCAATGACTGATGAGACACTGTGTCCTGGGAGTGCCTTTTCCTCCTGAGTACTGTAGGTCCTGTTTGGCATTTTCTTCCAGAACATGCCTTATCACACTGTGTATGCCACTACGATTCTTAAATCTCTCAAACCAACCTTTGCTGGCTTTAAATTCACCAATATGAGCACTAGTTCCAGGCATTTTTCCCTGTTCACCTGGGTGTTAGTTGACTGGTGAGGGTTGCATCCTGGGAGACAAGATTAAGGACCCCAGTGGAAATAAGTTAGATGACACTGACTTTTTTGGGTTATCCTGGGTGGCAAATCCTCTGGGGTTAATTGTTTCTTGGTATTCTCAATAAGCCACACCAACAACGGTGCTACAGCAGCAGCAGCAGCAGCAGCTGACAGTACTACAGCAGCAGCAGACGATGCTACAGCAGCAGCAGACGGTGGTACAGCAGCAGCAGCAGCAGACGGTGGTACAGCAGCAGCAGCAGCAGACGATGCTACAGCAGCAGCAGACAATGCTACAGCAGCAGCAGACGGTGGTACAGCAGCAGCAGCAGCAGCAGACGATGCTACAGCAGCAGCAGACGGTGGTACAGCAGCAGCAGCAGCAGACGGTGGTACAGCAGCAGCAGCAGCAAACGATGCTACAGCAGCAGCAGACGATGCTACAGCAGCAGCTGACAGTGCAGCAGCAGCTGACAGTGCAGCAGCAGCAGCAGCTGTACCACCAATAGTAGCGATGGTTGATTGGGGTTTATTATACAACCTGGCCAGCTCGGAGACACGCACTCCACTTTCATACTTATCAATGATCTTTTTCTTCATCTCTATAGTAATTCTCACCCTTATTGCTGTAGGGTTGGCACTAGAAGCTTTCTTGGGGCCCATGGTCACTTATTTTCCAGAAAAAATCACCAAAAACACTGTAATAATACGAAATGTTCCGATTGTATGCTTGGATGTTACCGAGGAGGCTGGCTGGTAAACAATGCCACCGGCGGAACATGTGAGGCTGGCTAAGGGTGCACATTGGATGCGTCTCAGACGAAGAGCGGTGAGCGGGTTTTTGGGCGGTATGCGAGGCAAAATTTTTGCGAAAAAAGCGAGCGGTATGTGGATTGTACGGTATGCGATGCGTACGGTATGCAGGGGTCCACTGTATATACAGGAGAAGGGGTTACTAGCCCCTTGCTCCCGGCATTTTAGTCTCCTCTTACAACACGCATGGCTTACGGAGGAAGAATTCTGTTCCACTTCCCCATGGAGATAAGAGGAAATAAACAAGAACTAGAAAGAAAATAGCAGAAAGCCCAGAGGGGTGTGTATATATATGCTTGTACATGTATGTGTAGTGTGACCTAAGCGGAAGTAGAAGTAGCAAGACGTGCCTGAAATCTTGCATGTTTATGAGACAGAAAAAAAGAGACCAGCAATCCTACCATCATGTAAAACAAATACAGGCTTCCTTTTTACACTCACTTGGTAGGATGGTAGTACTTCCCTGAATGGTTGCTGTCTACCAACCTACTTCCAGATCTTCTTTCTTTCAACACACCGGCCGCATCCCACCGAGGCGGGGTGGCCCAAAAGGAAAAACAAAAGTTTCTCCTTTTGCATTTAGTAATATATACAGGAGAAGAGGTTACTAGCCCCTTGCTCCCGGCATTTTAGTCGCCTCTTACAACACGCATGGCTTACAGAGGAAGAATTCTGTTCCACTTCCCCATGGAGGTAAGAGGAAATAAACAAGAACAAGAACTAGAAAGAAAATAGAAGAAAACCCAAAGGGGTGTGTATATATATGCTTGTACATGTATGTGTAGTGTGACCTAAGTGTAAGTAGAAGTAGCAAGACGTGCCTGAAATCTTGCATGTTTATGAGACAGAAAAAAAGAGACCAGCAATCCTACCATCATGTAAAACAAATACAGGCTTCCTTTTTACACTCACTTGGTAGGATGGTAGTACTTCCCTGAATGGTTGCTGTCTACCAACCTATTTCCAGATATCTAAACAAATTCACTTCTTTTTTGCTCCCTCCATCCAATCTGATATCCAGTCTTTCATTACCTAAATTTTTTGTTACCCTCATCACCTTGCTCTGTCCTATGTTCACTTTTACTTTCCTCCTTTTACATGCCCTCCAAAATTTGTCCACCAATTTTTGCAACTTCTCTTCAGAATCTCCCAAAAGCCCAGCATCATCACCAAAAAGGAACTGTGACAACTCCCACTTTAATGCTGTATTAGATTCATTATCTTGCAGTGCCACATCTCTCTCCAACACCCCTGCATTCACTTTGCTGACAATTCCATCTATAAATATATTAAATAACCATTGTGACATCAGGCATCTCTGTCTAATGCCTAATTTTTCTGGAAAATAATCTCTCTTTGTCCTGCATATCCTAACCTGAGCCTCACTGTGATTATAAAAACTCTTAACTGCTTTCAGTAGCCTATCACCTATCCATACACTTGCAACATCTGCCACATTGCCTCCCTATCTTATGCCTTTTCCAAATCAATAATTTTAACGAAAATTTCTTACCCTTCTGCCATTGTTGTTGGGGCCACCATGGCGGCCATTCCTCCCCCTGACTTCATAACTTCCCATGCATTTATTATAATAGAAAACAGAGTGTTTGTAAGACAGACTCCATTACATCGCCCTTTTTCTATCAATTAATCATTTAATTGCTATGCTCTTAATGGTACACTCTTAATGGTGCACCTAATTTGTGTTTATTTATGATTTCCTGCTTAAATTCCATGGAAAACATCCTGTTTTTTCTTTTCAGCACTGTCCTTTGCACTTGCTTTCTTAGGAACGATGGTTAGAAAGAAGAAATTTTGCAAAATAGCTGCACGATATGTAAGGAAAACATGAGAATTTCCCTCCCTCCCTGAGCGGCGATGTTTTGATACACATACTGACATCTAGTGGTGGCAATCTGACACTCACTTATAGTATTATTATTATTATTATTATTATAATTACGTATTAATTATTAGTACGTACGTATTCTTATAATAATTTATACCATACAATGTACCCTCGACCAATGGCTTTAATCTATTCCACAGAGCTAGCCTTTAGTCAAATTAATTTTCCCATAAGAAATAATGGAAATAGAATTAATCTGTTCGAGACTCCCAAAAGTATTAAACAAAATAACTTTTTTTACATGAAATATACATTTCCCTACATAGAAATAAATGGTACATGCAAAATAAACAATAAATTAAATGCCACTTACCTTTATTGTAGAGTTGTTGATGAGTGATGTGCCAGCAGCAGGGGAGATTCAGGTGTTCTAGTGTTTGGAAGGGGAATCCCCTTCCATAAAGACTTCAGGTACCAAGTCCTTTGCTGGGGTTACCTCCCTTCTTGGTTTTTTAATGCCACTAGGACCAGCTTGATAGTCACTGGACCCCTGTTGCACAAAATATCTGTCCTGAGAGCTCTGTTTCTCACGTGCCCTTAGGATTTCCCTAAAATGGGACACAAGAGTGTCATTGTACATGTTGCCAATACGGTTTGCAACAGCTGTGGCAGGATAAAATTCATCCATAAATGCTCGCACCTTTGTAAGGATTATACACATTTCCTTAATCTTTGACAAAGGCAACTTCCTCCGTCTCTCTTCCTCCTGCTCTGAAGCACATTCCTGAGCTTTGATCTGTTACTGTTGCACCTCAGGCTCTTACAGCTCTGCAGTGGTTAGTTCTTCATCATTCTGCACCAACTCTTCCACAACAATGGAGGAGTCAGTTTCGTGCTGTCCTCTTTCTATCGGTTAATTGCTTAACTTGCTACAGTTAATGCTTCACTTTATCACTGGCTGGCGCTATAGCCTTTATAGACTCCTGCTGCTTTAGTATCGTACATATTGCAGAATCACTTAAAAAGGCACATTCTCTCCTCTCTTTCAGCCCTTTACCAAAGGGCTGGCTGGCACTAGAAGCTTGCTTTCTTTGGGCCCATGGTGGCTTATTTAGCAGTTTTTTTTTTTTTTTTTTTTTCAACAAGTCGGCCGTCTCCCACCGAGGCAGGGTGACCCAAAAAAGAAAGAAAATCCCCAAAAAGAAAATACTTTCATCATCATTCAACACTTTCACCACACTCGCACATTATCACTGTTTTTGCAGAGGTGCTCAGAATACAACAGTCTAGAAGCATACACATATAAAGATACACAACATATCCCTCCAAACTGCCAATATCCCAAACCCCTCCTTTAAAGTGCAGGCATTGTACTTCCCATTTCCAGGACTCAAGTCCGACTATATGAAAATAACTGGTTTCCCTGAATCCCTTCACTAAATATTACCCTGCTCACACTCCAACAGATCGTCAGGTCCCAAGTACCATTCGTCTCCATTCACTCCTATCTAACACGCTCACGCACGCTTGCTGGAAGTCCAAGCCCCTTGCCCACAAAACCTCCTTTACCCCCTCTCTCCAACCCTTTCGAGGACGACCCCTACCCCGCCTTCCTTCCCCTATAGATTTATATGCTTTCCATGTCATTCTACTTTGATCCATTCTCTCTAAATGACCAAACCACCTCAACAACCCCTCTTCTGCCCTCTGACTAATACTTTTATTAACTCCACACCTTCTCCTAATTTCCACACTCCGAATTTTCTGCATAATATTTACACCACACATTGCCCTTAAACAGGACATCCCCACTGCCTCCAACCGTCTCCTCGCTGCTGCATTTACCACCCAAGCTTCACACCCATAATATTTATAACATATATGTTATTAAATACCACTGCCTCAACCGCTGAATTATTGTGAAATGTTTGGAAGAGCAGGGAGACTAATGTTCACTCCAGCATAAACAAAGTCACACTGACGATGTGTCAACCACTCCCTCGCATTTTTGTACAGTTTCCTTCTTCAATTATATCGTATTTATTATTATTATTATTATTATTATTATTATTATTATTATTATTATTACTATTGTTATTATTAGCAATAGCAGAAATGTTCGATTCTTTGCTGTGTTCAAGAGTAAACACATGATGTCACCATCTAATGCCTTTCCTAATAGCCATTCCAATATGCAGTCATGAATGGGTTTACATTATTTATACTGTAGTTTAATAGCAAATAATGAACAAACAAAACACTCACCACACAGTGGTGGGAGGGCTGGCTGCCAGTTGCAGGGGTCGGAGGGAGGGTAGTAGGGACTCGCAGTGGTGGAGTCTGTGGTATTTAATAACATACGTATTATTACCATACATGTTATTAAATAACATACGTTATTAAAGCATAACATGTATATATTTAGTACAATTTACAACGTTTTCATGTATTTTATGATTATTCATGGTTCAACAAGTTAAGGAAGCAGTATTGTAATATATTTCCCTACAATATATTGGGGCACCAAACATTCACAGTTTTTCAACATTCGCGAGGATCTTGATCCCCTAACCCTCGCGAATGTTGAGGGAGACCTGTATATACCTTTTTACCGCTGGTGCCCCAAACGTATATATACGTTTTGTGTGTCATACATTTTAAATTGCCACGATAACCTTGAGTCATCTAGACATGAGAGAATGAGTGTGAGCCCTCACTGTGCGCCATATTAAAATAATTGGGGATGCCTGGGTACCATATGCTCTTTTTTCCTATTAAAAAACAGCCATTTTTTTTTTTTTTTCTCTAAAAAGTTGGGGCAGTACGGTAGTAAACTTATATATAGGTTTGGACCGTTTACGAGTTAAAAGTTCCTCAAAATATTCCTGCCATCTACCCAATACCTCCATTTCCCCATCTACTAACTCCCCTACTCTGTTTTTAACTGACAAATCCATTCATTCCCTAGGCTTTCTTAACTTGTTTAACTCCAAAAATTTTTCTTATTTCCATTAAAATTACTTGACAGTGCCTCTCCCATTCTCTCATCTGCTCTACTTTTGCACTCTCTCACCACTCTTTTCACCTTTCTTTTACTCTGCATATACTCTGCTCTTATAACATTTTTGCTTTGTAAAAACCTGTCATAAGCTACCTTCTCTTTAATCACACCCTTTACTTCATCATTCCACCAATCACTCCTCTTTCCTCCTGCACCCACCCTCCTATAACCACAAACTTCTGCCCCACATTCTCATACTGCATTTTTAAAACTATTCCAGCCCTCTTCAATGCCCCCACTACTCATACTTGCACTAGCCCACCTTTCTGCCAATAGTTGCTCATGTCTCACCCAAACTTCCTCCTCCCTTAGTTTATACACTTTCACCTCTCTTACTTGTTGTTGCCAATTTCCTTTTGTCCCATCTACCTCTTACTCTAACTGTAGCTACAACTAAATAATGATCCGATATATCAGTCACCCCTCTATAAACATGTACATCCTGGAGGCCGCCCATCAACCTTTTGTCCACCAATACATAATCTAACAAACTACTTTCATTACGTGCTGTATCATACCTTGTATATTTATTTATCTTCTTTTTCATAAAATATGATTACTTATTACCAAACCTCTTTCTACACATAGCCCAATTAAAGGCTCCCCACTTTCATTTATTATTATTAAAGGACTCCAATGGAGATAAGTCACTCTGTCTGACTTATTTGGGTTATCCTTTGTTCTCTACACATACGCTGCTATGTATGATCATCTATGTAACTATTGTGTATACCTGAATAAACTTACTTATTCATTGTTATTATTAGTATGTACATCTTTCTTTCAACACACCGGCCGTATCCCACCAAGGCAGGGTGGCCCAAAAGGAAAAACGAAAGTTTCTACTTTTATATTTAGTAATATATACAAAATTAAATAGCACATACCATGAAGGCCTTTCCACATCCAATTCAGTTTTGAAAGTACTTTTTCAATCGCACTTTCAAAAAAGGTGCATTGCGTATAGGAGCTTCATGAGAGTAAACACATGACACTGCAAGATTATTGCAGTAAAAATTGATCTTCAAAATTATTTACTCTAATTAATCATGTAGTTGTATATTAAGTAGAGTAGCTGCTAGATTGGGTAAATCTGAAAAATTATTTTTCTGTTTGCAGTTGTTTCAAAAGTTACATGGTTGAATAAATGTATTTATCATTGATAAAACTCCTTTCGTTATTCAAGTTACGGGTAAGCCTCGTTATACAGTGGTACCCCGAGTTTCAAAGTTAATCCGTTCGAGGAGGTACCTGGAGTCTACCTGGAAGGTATTCTGGGGATCAACGCCCCAACAGCCCGGTCCACGACCAGGCCTCCCAGTGGGAAAAAAAAAATATTTTTTCTTATGAAAATGTTAAGATTATTTTTCTGAGTGTTTTAGTGCAAAAAAAAAAATTTTTGCCATCAGTACTTACCGAGATATAGAGCTGTGAAGTTTGCAGAAAATGAGCCGCGTATGGCAACAGTGGTGACTGCCGCTCACCCAGTAAACTTAGGTTTACTTGTATTTGAAGTTTTTTTTTTCACTATTTTATTTTTTCACACAACTTATGTGGCCCGTGAGACCAAAGTAAGGTGCAATGTACATATATACACTCGTTGTATACAACACAATAAGCACACAAACATAATTATCAATATATTGTTTACAAAACTTGTTTACAAAAACAAACAATACAAAAAAATGTTCATTACTATTGTTCTATAATATATATACCAATGTACAGTCACCGAACATATTCCTAGAAGTTCTGCAGCTTGTGGAACTCTTTGAAACATGTTTTCATACACAATGGTGTTTTACACTCCTCACACATAAAACCAGTGCATGTGCATTATTGTGGACTTTTTTTTTTTTTATGTGCAAAGACAAAACACCTCGTCTGAGCACTTTTCTTCAAAGTATTAGCAGGCAGTTGTGTTATGTAGTTATCCTAGGTAAATGGTCATGTGTCATCATTCCTTCCTTCCTACTTTCCTGCATTCCTTTCCTGCATTCCTTTCTTTCATTCCTTTCCTTCATTCCTTTCCTTCAGTCCTTTCCTGCATTCCTTTCTTTCATTCCTTTGCTTCATTCCTTTCCTGCATTCCTTTCCTGCATTCCCTTTCTCCATTCCTTTCCTTCATTCTTTTCCTTCATTTCTTCCCTGCATTCCTTTTCTTCATTCCTTTCCTGCATTCCTTTCCTTCATTCTGTTCCTGCATTCCTTTCCTTCATTCCTTTCCTGCATTCCTTTCCTGCATTCCTTTCCTTCATTCCTTTCCTTCATTCCTTTCCTTCATTCCTTTCCTGCATTCCTTTCCTTCCTTCCTTCATTCCTGCCTTCCCTTCTTGCTTCTGGTTTCTATAATATATATACACATATATAGTCACTAGATACTTTCATAAAACTGCTATTATCACCATTCAGCAAGCTTGTCTTGGGTGCGAGTGTGTGTGGCTTATAATTGTTTTGAGTCAGGAGTCGGCAGCTGTCAAAATGGCATATTGTCTCATTACTCACTCCCCTTCCTGCCTGTCAAAACAATGGGGTCGGATGCTGCTTCCCCTCCATTCTAATTATCTTTCTCCCTCATTCTATCTCTTTCAATCTGTCTGTCTTTCTATCTGTCTGTCTATGTCTCACAGGTACACATAAATACAAGTATACATAGTGTAAATTACCTAGGATAACCCAAGAAATCCAGACAAAGTGCTATACTCTGCTTGAAGATGTGAGTAAACATGATGACACAGTCCTGTGGCTCTCTGAGACAGAGAGCTAGACGGATAGACAGGGAGCTTGGCAGACAGACAAATAGACAGACAGAAATGTTTGTGTACCAGCAAAAACAAAGGGAGGGCGATGGTCATCTAATCTTTTCTTATCAGTTGCACCCTCGTGTATGCTCATCAAAGTCAGCTCTTATCAGATGTTATCTCCCCTTATCTTGTCACTGTCATGGGGTGGCCTTTTTTTTTTCTTGCTTCAAGGGAACAATATTATTACATCATCATCATATCATCATCATATCATCATCATCATATCATCATATCATCATCATATCATCATCATATCATCATCATCATCATCATCATCATCATCATCATCTTCATCTTCTTCTTCTTCTTATTCTTCTTCTTCTTCCTCCTCCTCCTCCTCCTCTTCCTCCTGCTCTTCTCCTCCTCCTCTTCCTCCTCCTCTTCTCCTCCTCATCCTTTTCATCTTCCTCTTCCTATTCTCTGCCTCCTTTTCCTCTTCCTCCTCCTCTTCTCCTCCTCCTCTTCTCCTCCTCCTCTTCTCCTCCTCCTCCTCCTCCTCTTCCTCCTCCTCTTCTCTGCCTCCTTTTCCTCTTCCTCTTCTCTGCCTCCTTTTCCTCTTCCTCTTCTCCTCCTCTTCTCTGCCTCCTTTTCTTCTTCCTCTTCTCCTCCTCTTCTCCACTTCCTCTTCCTCTTCCTACTCTTCTCCTCCTCCTCTTCTCCTCCTCCTTTTCCTCCTCCTCCTCCTCTTCCTCCCACTCCTCTTCTTCCTCCTCATCTTCCTCCTCCTCCTCCTCCATTGCTTTTGGTCTCAAACTCTTCGAAATCATGAAATTGATCTTCACTGACACTTCCATCTGTGTTAGAGCATCACTTGGGAAGAGAAGAGTCCCAGATTTGCTGGGGAGTCACATATTTCTTAACGCTAAGCATGTTGAAAAAGGACAACGGAAATGGCATTCCCACAATGCACCACTGGCTCCCCGATTTTTTTTGTATGGTGCACACTGACCATGGAGACCCATTCTCTCACATTTGGGCCTACCAGCTTTCTCCAGCTTGATTTGAAGCCACTAGAATTTATGCGTATAAATACGTCAGAAACAGTGGTGCGTAAGACGTGTATATACAGCGTAAACAGTCAAAGGGTTAAGTATCTGTCCAGCTCCCTCTTGAAGGCAGCCAGGGGATTATTTATAATTCTCCTTATACATGGTGGGAAGCTGTTCAACACTTTTGGGCCCCAGACACTTATGATGTTTTCTCTTAGTGTACCAATGGTGCCCCTACTTTTTCATTGGGGGTATTTTGCATCGCCTGAACAGTCTTTTACTTTTGTAGGGAGTGATTTCTGTGTGCAGATTCGGGACCATTCCTTCTAGGATTTTCCAAGTGTAGATTATGACATATTGTAAAGGATCTATGTACTAGTTAAAATCTTGTAATTTTTCAGTTGCCATTTGCTTAAGAAAGATATTTTACATTTGTTATTATAGAATACCAAGACTCAAACAAGTGGCATTTTTTCCTACTTGTGTCTCTGGGAATTGGGTCCATAATGTCCCTCAAGCTGCTCAAGTAGGATTCACATGACAGAGTCACGTGGGAAAAATATTTAGTGTAAAAATAATGTTGAATCGTGTGACTTAGTGAATATTATCTGCGAACATTTTCTGAAAGTTGGACACCATTATGATGTGTCCTCAACCTAATCTCTGGAATCTGAGGATCACACAGTATGAAAACTTCCTCAACTAATACAGCTAATTCTAAAGTCGAAACGTTTGAAACTCAAAGCAATATTTCCCATAAGAAATAATGTAAATACAATTAATTCGTTTCAGAAACCCAAAAATATTCACAAAAAAACACATTTTATAAAGATTACTTATAGTTTTACATACACACAACAAACATACACAGTACATTTAGTAATAGATAAATAAACATTTAAATAAACGTATAAAATAACATTTTTACTTGCCTTTATTGAAGATTATGGCATCTGGAAGATAGTAAGGAGGAGTGAGGGAGCATTTGTTTGGAAGGGGAATCCCCTTCCATAAAGACTTTAGGTAACAAGTCCTTATCTAAGGTTACTTCCCTTCTTCAAGATTTCCTTAAAATGGGACATGGTTCTGTCACTGAACTTGTTGAAGAGATGGCTTGTTTCAGCTTGCTCAGGGTGGTATTTTTCAGCAAATGCCTGCACCCTATTCCACATTGCACCATCCACCACCATCCACAACCATCCAATGCCAACCACCACCACTATCCACCAATACCATTCACCACCACCACCATCCACCAATACCATTCACCACCACCACTATCCACCAATACCATTCACCACCACCACCATCCACCAATACCATTCACCACCACCACCATCCACCAATACCATTTACCACCACCACCATCCACTAATACCATTCACCACCACCACCATCCACCAATACCATTCACCACCACCACCATCCACCACCACCACCATCCACCAATACCATTCACCACCACCACCATCACCATCCACCACCACCACCATTAACCAATACCATCTACCACCATCCACTACCACTACCTTCCACCACCACCACCCACCAACACCATCCACCACCACCACCACCATCCACCTCCACCAATCCCATCCACCACCATCTCCACCAATCCTATCCACCACCACTACCATCCACCACTACCACCATCCACAAATACCATCAACCACCACCATTCATCAATACCATCCACCACCACCACCATCCACCAATACCATCACCACCATCCACCAATACCATCCACCACCACCATCCACCACCACCACCATCCATGACCATCCATCAATACCATCCACCACCAACATCCACCAATACCATCCACGATCACCACCACCATCCACCAATACCGTCCACCACCACCACCACCATCCACCAATACCATCCTCCACCACCACCAATACCATCCACCACCACCATCCACCACCACCACCATCCACCACCACCATCAACCAATACCATCTACCACCATCCACCATTACCATCCACCACCACTACCATCCACCACCACTACCAACACCAACACCATCCACCACCACCACCATCCATCTCCACCAGTACCATCCACCAGTACCATCCACCAGTACCATCCACCACCACCATCCACCACCACCATCCACCACCACCATCCACCAATCCCATCCCATCCACCACCACTACCATCCACCACTACTGCCATCCACAAATACCATCCTCCACCACGACCATCCACAAATGCGATCCACCACCACGACCATCCACAAATACCATCCACCACCACGACCATCCACAAATACCATCCACCACCACCACTGTAGTGGGGGTTCATAGGAGATATGAAGGTTGGAGATAAACACACTTGTTGGATAGTAACACTATATTGCAGAGTGTGAAGGGGGAGAGAGCCCAAACTGCCTGTCCTGTCACCTGCTTGGATTACCAGGAACTGAGGCCAGTGCAGCACATCCCACGCACTCATGCAGGATCACGTGATGTCATACAAACTAGTCACTAGGCCTAGCAAAGGGGTCGTGTATGTAAAACATATGGATAGTGCTAACTATGATACTCAGATAAGCTATACAACACATGTTGGGGATCAGCAACTATGCTGGTAGCTTGCTCATGTTACGTATGTCGTCTCGACATACAATACTATGCTATAGGCTGAACTGGCATGTCGCTCTGGGCTGATTCTATACAATAGCAAAGACATATGTAACTTAGAACTGATGGATGGTATCGTAATGGATGTTAACGTAATGCATTACAAATTATAAGTACAAATCATATTATAATAAAGGATGGAATTGATCGATTGATCTGTATTCATGCACTCTACAGATTCTGAGGAAGAATAAATATATATTTACAAAGGTGAAAGTAAATTAACATCAAAGGCAAATCTGGCGCGCACAGATCAGTACTGCTAATCTCAGAATTCGGAGGGAACGTAAACACAAAAAAATTTTCTGAAAACTGATCAGCTAATAACAAAACACACAGTTGACAACTTCATTCATCTTGGACATCTAATTATACAGGCTATGTACATTTAAACCCAACTCTGCGAGGGTAAGTTTTATATATGCAGAATGGTTATCGTCTTTGGGAGGATCGAATTCCTTTGCAATGGCTAACGCATGCCTTGACTGAGGGTGATCTGAACAAGTATCTACAATAGATACTTGTGGGTTTCTCATTACTTGTCGAGTACTCAAAGAATAACGACATTCGGGTTGATTATCTGGCTGAGTATTAGAGGTAGAGGGTACAGAGTGAAGAGGATTGTCAGCGACTGACACATTAGTCTGGGTAGAATTATCATCCTCGACATTGCATACTAATTTCATATGATCTAAGTGCAATTCCTTATACTGATCAGTACTAATTTCTCTAACCTTATACTTATTGCCATTGATATGTTCAGCTACTCGATAAGGGCCAACAAACTTTTGGTTGAGCTTAGGCATTGCAGATGTTTTGTTGAAATTAGTCAGCATTACTCTCGAACCCACTTTAACTTTTGTCGGCTTAACACGGCTATTAGTTACTCTGGTAAATTCTGCTGTTGATTTATGAAGTGTTTCACGGATTCTTCTAAAAACACTTTGAGCTATGCTGGTACGAGTTGCTATGAAATCATCAGGGTTATAATTGGGTTTCGGCGTGGAATATAACAACTCATAAGGTAAACGCTTGTCAACACCACCATCCACCAATACCATCCACCACCACGACCTTCCACCTATACCATCCACCACCCTCCACCAGTACTTTCCACCACCATCCACCAGTACCATCCACCACCAGCACCATCCACCACCAGCACCATCCACCACCAATACCATCCACCAATATCATCCACCACCATCCACCAATACTAGCCACCATCCACCAATACTATCCGCTATCATCCACCAATACCATCCATCACCAATACCATCCACCACCAGTACCATCCACCACTGCCACCATCCACCAATGCCATCATCACCATCCACCAATACCATCTACCACCACCACCATCCACTAATACCATCCATCACCACCATCCACCAGTACCATCCACCTCCACCCCCACCATCCACCAATACCATCCACTACCACCACCATCACCATACACCACCACCATACAGCACCACCACCATACAGCACCACCACCATACAGCACCACCACCATACAGCACCACCACCATCCACCACCACCACCACCATCACCATACACCACCACCATACAGCACCACCACCATACACCACCATCCACCACCACCATCCACCAATACCATCCACCAATACCATCCACCAATACCATCCCCCACCACCATCCACCAATACCATCCACCACCACCACCATCCACCAATACCACCATCCACCAATACCACCATCCACCAATACCATCCCCCACCACCTGCCAATACCATCCACCACTGCCCCCATCCACAAATACCATCCACCATTACCACCACCGTCCACCATCACCACCGTCCACCATCACCACCACCACTGTCCACCATCACCACCACCACCACCGTCCACCATCACCACCACCACCACCGTCGTCCACCACCACCACCGTCGTCCACCACCACCACCACCACCACCACCATCATCCACCACCACCACCACCATCCACCAATACCATCCACCAATTCCATCCACCACCACCATCCACCACCACCATCCACCACCACCATCCACCACCACCATCCACCAATACCATCCACCACCACCATCCACCAATACCATCCACCACCACTATCCACCTATACCATCCACCATCACCACCATGGTAACTTATTTCATATTCACATTTAATAAACAAGCACCAAACACAATGAATTAGATGTGAAATGTTTTAATGAGCACACGGGTTAGTGTTCACTCAAGCATAAACAAAGCCACTCTGGCTCACGACGCCTGCTCGGGGGCCGCGGGCTGGTGGACAGGTTTGGTACGCAGTTCGAAACATGGGGCACGTTTAATACTCGGGGCAAAGTTGGAGAAACTTAGTGCGAAAAAAGCGGTCGAAACTCAAAGCGTTCAATAGTCGATGCTTTCAAAACTCGGGGTTCCACTGTATTTGATGGTTTTGATATATGTAAAATTTAACCCTTCAGAGGGCAATTTCAATATATCAAAGCCATCAAATATAGTGGAACCCCGAGCTTTGAAGGCATCAACTATTGAACGCTTTGAGTTTTGACCACTTTTTTTGCACCAATTTTGCCCCGAGTATTAAACGTGCCCCGTGTTTCGAACTGCGTACCAGACCTGTTCGCCAGACTAATGTGTCAGTCGCTGACAATCCTCTTGACTCTGTACCCTCTACCTCTAATATTCAGCCAGATAATCAACCGGAATGTCGTTATTCTTTGCGTACTCGACAAGTAATGAGAAACCCACAAGTATCTATTGTAGATACTTGTTCAGATCACCCTCAGTCAAGGTATGTGTTAGCCATTGCAAAGGAATTCAATCCTCCCAAAGACGATAACCATTCTGCATATGTAAATCTTACCCTCGCAGAGTTGGGTTTAAATGTACATAGCCTGTATAATTAGATGTCCAAGATGACTGAAGTTGTCAACTGTGTGTTTTGTTATTAGCTGATCAGTTTTCAGAAAAATTTTTTGCCTTTGAAGTTAATTTACTTTCACATTTGTAAATATATATTTATTCTTCCTCAGAATCCGTAGAGTGCATGAATACAGATCAATCGATCAATTCCATCCTTTATTATAATATGATTTTGACTTATAATTTGTAATGCATTACATTAGCACCCATTACAATACCATCCATCAGTTCTAAGTTACATATGTCTTTGCTATTGTATAGAATCAGCCCAGAGCGACCTGCCTGTTCAGCCTATAGCATAGTATTGTATGTCGAGACGACATACGTAACATGAGCGAGCTGCCAGCATAGTTGCTGATCCCCAACATGTGTTGTATAGCTTATCTGAGTATCATAGTTAGCACCATCCATATGTTTTACATACACGACCCCTTTGCTAGGCCTAGTGACTAGTTTGTATGACATCACGTGATCCTGCATGAGTGCGTGGGATGTGCTGCATTGGCCTCAGTTCCCGGTAATCCAAGCAGGCGACAGGACAGGCAGTTTGGGCTCTCTCCCCCTTCACACTCTGCAATATAGTGTTACCATCCAACAAGTGTGTTTATCTCCAACCTTCATATTTCCTACGAACCCCCATTACAGTGGTGGTGGTGGATGATATTTGTGGATGGTGGTGGTGGTGGATGGTATTTGTGGATGGTGGTAGTGGTGGTGGATGGGATTGGTGGAGGTGGTGGTGGATGGGATTGGAGGAGGTGGTGGTGGATGGGATTGGTGGAGGTGGATGGTGGTGGTGTTGGATGGTGTTGGTGGGTGGTGGTGGATGGTGTTGGTTGGTGGTGGCAGTGGATGGTAGTGGTGGTGGATGGTGGTAGATGGTATTGGTTAATGGTGGTGGTGGTGGATGGTATTGGTGGATGGTGGTGGTGGTGAATGGTATTGGTGGATGGTGGTGGTGGTGGATGGTGGTGGTGGTGAATGGTATTGGTGGATGGTGGTGGTGGTGAATGGTATTGGTGGATAGTGGTGGTGGTTGGCATTGGATGGTTGTGGATGGTGGTGGATGGTATTGGTGGATGGTGCAATGTGGAATAGGGTGCAGGCATTTGCTGAAAAATACCACCCTGAGCAAGCTGAAACAAGCCATCTCTTCAACAAGTTCAGTGACAGAACCATGTCCCATTTTAAGGAAATCTTGAAGAAGGGAAGTAACCTTAGATAAGGACTTGTTACCTAAAGTCTTTATGGAAGGGGATTCCCCTTCCAAACAAATGCTCCCTCACTCCTCCTTACTATCTTCCAGATGCCATAATCTTCAATAAAGGCAAGTAAAAATGTTATTTTATACGTTTATTTAAATGTTTATTTATCTATTACTAAATGTACTGTGTATGTTTGTTGTGTGTATGTAAAACTATAAGTAATCTTTATAAAATGTGTTTTTTTTGTGAATATTTTTGGGTTTCTGAAACGAATTAATTGTATTTACATTATTTCTTATGGGAAATATTGCTTTGAGTTTCAAACGTTTCGACTTTAGAATTAGCTGTATTAGTTGAGGAAGTTTTCATACTGTGTGATCCTCAGATTCCAGAGATTAGGTTGAGGACACATCATAATGGTGTCCAACTTTCAGAAAATGTTCGCAAATAATATTCACTAAGTCACACGATTCAACATTATTTTTACACTAAATATTTTTCCCACGTGACTCTGTCATGTGAATCCTACTTGAGCAGCTTGAGGGACATTATGGACCCAATTCCCAGAGACACAAGTAGGAAAAAATGCCACTTGTTTGAGTCTTGGTATTCTATAATAACAAATGTAAAATATCTTTCTTAAGCAAATGGCAACTGAAAAATTACAAGATTTTAACTAGTACATAGATCCTTTACAATATGTCATAATCTACACTTGGAAAATCCTAGAAGGAATGGTCCCGAATCTGCACACAGAAATCACTCCCTACAAAAGTAAAAGACTGTTCAGGCGATGCAAAATACCCCCAATGAAAAAGTAGGGGCACCATTGGTACACTAAGAGAAAACATCATAAGTGTCCGGGGCCCAAAAGTGTTCAACAGCTTCCCACAATGTATAAGGAGAATTACCAATAGGCCCCTGGCTGCCTTCAAGAGAGAGCTGGACAGATACTTAAAGTAGGTGCTGGATCAGCTAGGCTGTGGTTCGTATGTTGGACTACGTGCAGCCAGCAGTAACAACCTGGTTGATCAGGCCCTGATCCACTGGGAGGCCTGGTCGTGGACCGGGCCGTTGGGGCGTTGATCTGCAGAATACCTTCCAGGTAGACTCCAGGTACATCCTGGAACGGATTAACTTTGAAACTCGGGGTACCACTGTATAACAAGGCTTACCCGTAACGTGAATAATGAAAGGAGTTTTATCGATGATAAATACGTTTATTCAACCATGTAACTTTCGAAACAACTGCAAACATTAGAAAATTAATTTTTCATAATTGCCCAATCTAGCAGCTACTCTACTTAATATACAACTACATGATTAATTAAAGTAAATAATTTTGAAGATCAGTTTTTACTGCAATAATCTTGCAGTGTCATGTGTTTACTCTCATGAAGCTCCTATACGCAATGCACCTTTTTTGAAAGTGCGATTGAAAAAGTACTTTCAAAACTGACTAAGATGTGAAAAGGCCTTCATGGTATGTGGTATTTAATTTTGTATATATTATTAAATGTAAAAGGAGAAACTTTTGTTTTTCCTTTTGGGCCACCCTGCCTTGGTGGGATACGGCCGGTGTGTTGAAAGAAAGATGTACATACTATGTAATAATAATGAATAAATAAGTAAGTTTATTCAGGTATACACAATAGTTACATAGATTATCATACATAGCAGCATATGTGTAGAGAACAAAGGATAACCCAAATAAGTCAGACAGAGTGACTTATTTCCATTGGGGTCCTTTAACCCTTTGACTGTCACGGCCATATATATACGTCTTACGAGGTACCGTGTTTGACGTATATATACTCATAAATTCTAGCGGCTTCAAATCAAGCAGGAGAAAGCTTGTAGGCCCACATGTGAGAGAATGGGTCTGTGTGGTCAGTGTGCACCATATAAAAAAAAATCCTGGAGCATGCAGTGCATAATGAGAAAAAAAAAACTCCGACCGTTTTTTTTTTTAATTAAAATGCTGACTTTGTGGTCTATTTTCGTATAGTATTTATGGTTGTATTCTCATTTTCTTGGTCTCATTTGATAGAATGGATAACAAATTATAGAAATAGAGGTGATTTTGATTGATTTTACTATAAAAAGAACCTAGAAATGGAGCTCAAAGTAGGGGAAATGTTTGATTTTTGCCAATGTTCAAAAGTAAACAAATGATGCCATTGTCCAATAAATGTCCAACTAGCCATTCTAATATGCAGTCATGAATGGGTTGATGTTATTTATGCAATTATTAGAGTATTGCAATAGTCTGCATAATAGTAAGTCTTCTATTTTTTGTTTGAATAAAAATTCAAAATAGAAAGCAAGAGTAATATCAGAGGGGCATGGAGACGTGACTGATGAACAAAGAAAATGTTATTTTAGAGCCAGGAATGTCTGCATTGTTCATTGTGGACCTTATTTTGAAATTGTCATATTTTTTAGTTTTCATGAAATTGGCCAAATTGCTAATTTCTGACCACATTATTAGGTAGTTGAAAAAAATCGGTAAATGGGCAGTTTCTTGTTCTCAATCGATAGAAAAAATGGAGTTCTAAAGAAATAGCTATGAGTTCGGGTGACTGGAACAATGGAATTAGCCGAAAATAGGGCTCAAAGTGGGCGAAATCGCTGATTTGTAAACAGCACCGAGGTCGCTAACTTCGCGAGAGCATAATTCCGTCAGTTTTCCATCAAATTTCGTTTTTTTGGTGTCATTACAATCGGGAAAAGATTCTCTATCATTTCATAAGAAAAAATAATTTTTTTTTTTTTTTTTTTTTTAATTTTGCGACACCAGGAGACACCTCAGGATTGGGGGTTGCGACAGTCAAAGGGTTAATAATAATAAATGAAAATGGGGAGCCTTTAATTGGGCTATGTGTAGAAAGAGGTTTGGTAATAAGTAATACATATTTTATGAAAAAGAAGATAAATATACAAGGTATGATACAACACGTAATGAACGTAGATTTAGATTATGTATTGGTGGACAAAAGGTTGATGGGCAGGCTCCAGGATGTACATGTTTACAGAGGTGCGACTGATATTTCAGATCATTATTTACTCATAGCTACAGTTAGAGTAAGAGGTAGATGGGACAAGAGGAAAATGGCATCAACAAGTAAGAAAGTGTATAAACCAAGGGAGGAGGAAGTTCGGGTGAGATATAAGCAACTATTGGCAGAAAGGTGGGCTAGTGCAAGTATGAGTAGTGGGGGCATTGAAGAGGGCTGGAATAGTTTTAAAAATGCAGTATTAGAATGTAGGGCAGAAGTTTGTGGTTATAGGAGGGTGGGTGCAGGAGGAAAGAGGAGTGACTTATGGAATGATGAAGTAAAGGGTGTGATTAAAGAGAAGAAGGTAGCTTATGACAGGTTTTTACAAAGCAGAAGTGTGTAAGAAGAGCAGAGTATATGCAGAGTAAAAGAAAGGTGAAGAGAGTGGTGAGAGAGTGCAAAAAAGTAGAGCAGATGAGAGAATAGGAGAGGCACTGTCAAGTAATTTTAATGGAAATAAGAAAAAATTTTGGAGTGAGTTAAACAAGTTAAGAAAGCCTTGGGAACGAATGGATTTGTCAGTTAAAAAGAGAGTAGAGGAGTTAGTAGATGGGGAAATGGAGGTATTGGGTAGATGGCAGGAATATTTTGAGGAACTTTTAAATGTTGACATTGGCCAGGGAGGTATACCATCTTTTAGGTGTGAAGAAGAGCAGGATGTGAGTGGGGGGAGGTGCGTGAGGCATTACGTAGAATGAAATGGGGTAAAGCAGCTGGAACTGATGGGATCATGACAGAAATGTTAAAAGCAGGGGAGGATATAGTGTTAGAGTGGTTGGTATTTTTTGTTTAATAAATGTATGAAAGAGAGGAAGGTACCTAGGGACTGGCAGAGAGCATGTATAGTTCCTTTATATAAAGGGAAGGGGGACAAAAGAGATTGTAAAAATTATAGAAGAATTAGTTTACTAAGTATACCAGGAAAAGTGTATGGTAGGGTTATTACTGAAAGAATTAGAGGTAAGACAGAATGTAGGATTGCGGATGAGCAAGGAGGTTTTAGAGTGGGTAGGGGATATGTAGATCAAGTGTTTACATTGAAGCATATATTTTTTTATTTTTTATTATCACACTGGCCGATTCCCACCAAGGCAGGGTGGCCCGAAAAAGAAAAACTTTCACCATCATTCACTCCATCACTGTCTTGCCAGAAGGGTGCTTTACACTACAGTTTTTAAACTGCAACATTAACACCCCTCCTTCAGAGTGCAGGCACTGTACTTCCCATCTCCAGGACTCAAGTCCGGCCTGCCGGTTTCCCTGAACCCCTTCATAAATGTTACTTTGCTCACACTCCAACAGCACGTCAAGTATTAAAAACCATTTGTCTCCATTCACTCCTATCAAACACGCTCACGCATGCCTGCTGGAAGTCCAAGCCCCTCGCACACAAAACGTCCTTTCCCCTTCAGCTTTGCTTCGCTTAGGGCCAGGACATCCAACTTCTTTTCATTCATAACATCAGCAATCGTCTGTTTCTTGTCATCCGCACTACATCCACGCACATTTAAGCATCCCAGTTTTATAAAGTTTTTCTTCTTCTCTTTTTTAGTAAATGTCTACAGGAGAAGGGGTTACTAGCCCATTGCTCCCGGCATTTTAGTCGCCTCATACGACACGCATGGCTTACGGAGGAAAGATTCTTTTCCACTTCCCCATGGACAATAGAAGAAATAAAGAGGAACAAGAACTATTTAGAAAAAGGAAAAAAACCTAGATGTATGTATATATATATGCATGTGTGTGTCTGTGAAGTGTGACCAAAGTGTAAGTAGGAGTAGCAAGATATCCCTGTTATCTAGCGTGTATATGAGACAGAAAAAGAAACCAGCAATCCTACCATCATGCAAAACAGTTACAGGTTTCTGTTTCACAGTCATCTGGCAGGACGGTAGTACTTCCCTGGGTGGTTGCTGTCTACCAACCTACTACCTTTATATGTGAACAGTATTTAGATAAAGGTAGGGAAGTTTTCATTGCATTTATTGATTTAGAAAAGGCATATGATAGAGTGGATAGGGGAGCAATGTGGCAGATGCTGCAAGTATATGGAATAGGTGGTAAGTTACTAAATGCTGTAAAGAGTTTTTATGAGGATAGTGAGGCTTAGGTTAGGATGTGTAGGAGAGAGAGTGATCACTTTCCGGTAAAAGTAGGTCTTAGACAATGATGTGTAATGTCACCATGGTTGTTTAACCCTTTGACTGTCGCAAGCCCCCTTTCTGAAACTGTCATTCTATGTCGCAAAATTTTTTGGAAAAAAAAGTTTTTTCTTATGAAATGATAGAGAATCTTTTCCCGATGGTAATGACTATGCCAGTTTGCAGTGATATATTGAAAAGATTAGCCAAAGGTATGCTAAGTTCCTCTTTACATTCCTTTAACCTGTAAACAGTCCAAACGTATATATACATTCTCTCCCGTAGTGCCCCAACTTTTTTTTGAGAATTTTTTTTTTTTTAATAGGAAAAAAGAGCATATGGTACCCAGGCATCCCCAATTATTTTAATATGGTGCACAGTGAGTGCACACACCCATTCTCTCATGTCTAGGACTACTATAAATTGCAATTATCAAAACATCAAAATTGTATAAATTAAAAAAAAATGAGAAAGGTCGGCAACAAACGCCAACTTTTTGGCCTTATAAGTATCTCCATAAGTAATGACTAATTTTTTTTCTTTCTTTCTTTCTTTTCTTTTCTTTTCTTTTCTTTCAAAGTATTTGGAGCACTGGGCGAAAGAACATAGATCTACATTTGAACAGTTAATGGGTTAAATGCTTCTGTTTACTTGTATGTGAGTGGAAAGTCCCAGCTGTTAGTGGAAAAGTTCATATTATTATTGTCCTGTGGTAACTTTGGCAGTGTTGTTCATATTGTTTCTTACGTAAGTTAAACATTTGTTCAACATTTATGACAATGGTTAAAAGGGTGTTGATCAAGTTAGTTTTTTCAGACTGGTTAAGTTGTCAGTAGTGTGCCAAAATCATCTCAATTTCTGTAATGTCTTCCATTCTATAAAATGAGACCAGGAAAATTATAATACAACAATAAATACCATACGAAAATACAGTGCAAAGTCGCTGTTTTAATCCAAAAACACGATCAAAGTTTTTTTTTTCTCATTGCACACTGTGTGCTGCAGGATTTTTTATACTGCGCACACTGACCACATAGACCCATTCTTTCATATGTAGGCCTACCAGCTTTCTCTCACTAGATTTGAGGGCGCTAGAATTTAGGCGTACTAGTACGTCAAAAACCCTGGTGCATAAGCCGTACTAGTATGGCCGAAACCCTGAAAGGGTTAATAACTTACTAGCAATGAAATATCTTCCTTATGTTTATTCTTGCACTTGGTACGAGGAATGTGAATGTGTGATCAGTTTGTTTTTCTCTCACTGAGCAGTTTGAAAACAACACAAAAAGTATTTAAGCTGAATTTTATTGACTTAAGACTGAGGAAGATTGACACAAGTCAGTCCATCTATCATCATTCTATCATGCAGGAGGAGTTGCATGTCTATGGTACATCCAACAATAGAAGCAGACTCTTGGATGTCACTACCCCCTGCCTCTGGCTGGGTTACCAGTACCTTTGGGAGCTTAAATCACTACCACCAGATGTAGACCAAACGAAATGTAAACTTTGCCAGGTGGACAATTGTCACACCTTGCGTCATTATGTACTGGAGTGCGATAAAATTAATGAATTCAGAGACAGTTCACTCAGAATTGTTCAAGATATGTCAGAGTATTTTATCCACAGGGGTATATTACAACCCATTCTGAAAAAATAACCTAACTTTTACTCACTGTAAATAAGACTATTACTTATTTGTGTGTGTGTGTGTGCATACAGGGACTTGGATATTCACTTATATGTGGTTGCAGGGGTCAGTTAAATACTTCCTAACATCCTTTGACTTATCTGAGTTTTCAACTTCCAGCTGTGTCCCTTTGTTTTTGTGTCCCTTCTCTGAAACACACTGTCCCTTTCCACCTTGCCAATTCGTCTCACTATTTTATACATCATTATGATGTCTTCCCTATCCTCTAGTATCATCAGGTTGAGTTTCCATAACCTCTCATCATAAGACATACCCCTTAGCTCCAGGACAAACCTTGTTGAAAATTTTTGCACTTTCTCCAATTTTTTGACATGTTTTAGTAGATGTGGGTTCCATACTGATGCTGCATGCTTCAGTATTAGGTGTCAGAATACTATTTTCAGGTTTGCCGGGTGCCCACCTGCTGCAGCAGTTACTTAGTTGATGTGTGCCTAAGTGGACGTGCTCAGTATAATGCAATGATCACTCCAAGATCCTTTTCCTAAAATGAGGTTTGCAGCCTATGATCCTCTAGCCTGTACTCCATCTGCAGTCTTATTTATCCTTCCCCAAGCTTCATGACTATGCACTTGGTGGGGTTAAACTCCAGGTGCCATTTATCAGACCAGGCTTGCAGTCTGTCCAGATATCTCCCTTTGTAATCTTTCCTGATCCTCGTCCACTTGTATTCTCATTAGTTTCTTATCATCAGCAAACAGGATCACCTCTGAATCTATTCCTTCCATTATATCATTCACATATACAAGAAACAAACTACTAACAAGTATTGTGTATAGAGTACGTATTACAATACAATAAGTCTAAAAGTATATTACGGTATTTATTTAGATGCTGTACAGGACTTCATAATATTGTTTAATTGCTCCAGAAACAGCTCACTTTCAATATACTGTACAATGGAAATGCTTTTATTATTTTTCCATAACTGCATTCAGTGTTGCATGTTCTATAATCCTGTAAGAGAAGTACTTGTTGCCCCACAAGAAAATGAATGTTTGTTCCAGTTAAGAGGTTAATGTGATGATTTTATTTAACAAGTTATCACTAAATTATACTATTATGATATAGGCATAATGTATAATAATTCTGATTCATAACTGGAGTGGTTAAAAAAGCTAAATTTTTATAGGTATTTTTTCAACAATTTTTTAAGGATTCATAGATATATTCATGTGAATTAACATGATGTATGTACATATTAATAATTTGCACTAAAACTGACTTTGCCGTGTAACCTGATCCGGATAAAATTTACATAATGCTGTATCCTATCTAAAGTTAGAAAAGCTATTAACCCTTTCAGGGTCCACAGGCCCTCTCAGGGTCCCCCAAATTTCAACAAAAAAAAAATATTTTTTTTTTCTTGTGAAAAGTTAGAGAATCTTTTCCTGATCATAATGACACCAAAAGTATGAAATCTGATGGAAAACTTAGGGAATTATGCTCTTGCGAAGTTAGCGGTCTTAACAGCGTTTATGCATCGGCGATTTTGCCCAGTTTGAGCCCTATTTTCGGCCAATTCCAATGTACTAGTCGACAAAAATCATAACTATTTCGCTAGAACTCCATTCTTTCTATCGAATGAGTACAAGAAACCACCCATTTACCGATTTCAATTATCCAATAAAGTGGTCAGAATTTAGCAATTTTGCCAATTTCACACAAATTTCAAAAGATGCCAATTTTTGAATAGAGTCCAGAATAAACAAGAAAGACATTCCTGGCACTAAAATAACAAGTTCTCTGTTCGTTAGTCACATCCCCAGGCCCCTCTTATATTTCTTTGGCTTTCCACTTTGAATTTTTATTCTTACAAAAAATAAAAGATTTACTGTTATGCAGACTACTGCATTAGTGTAGAAATGGTATAAATAATATCAGCGCACTAGTGAAAGAATATTAGACTCACCAATTGACATGTATTTGACGCTTGGCATGATTTGTTTACTTTTGAACTTTGGTAAAAATTGAACATTTCTGCTACTTTGAGCTCAATTTCAAGGTACTTTTCATTGTAAAACCAGTCAAAATCATCTCAATTTCTGTAATATGTCTTCCATTCTATAAAATAAGACCAGGAAAACTAGAATACAACAATAAATACCATACAAAAATACAATGCAAAGTCGCTGTTTTAATCCAAAAACACGGTCAAAGTTTTTTTTTTTTTCTCATTACACACTGTGTGCTGCAAGATTTTTTTTATACTGCGCACACTGACCACATAGACCCATTCTTTCATATGTAGGCCTACCAGCTTTCTCTCACTAGATTTGAGGGTGCTAGAATGTAGGCGTACTAGTACGTCAAAACCCTGGGGCATAAGCCGTACTAGTACGGCCGAAACCCTGAAAGGGTTAATATTTAGCATTACTGTAATGATATACAGTATGTTCATTTTGCAGTGATGTGAATGATATTTGTGGCATTAAGACAAAAATTAATACATTATATGCTTGCCTTGTTTGGCAAAATGATCATTGTTTAACAATCACTCTGCAAGATGTAGCTAAAAATCATGATATATCTGCTATGTTTAAATAGCTATCCCACTTTTTTTCTATTTTTTCAGGCAAGTTGCAAACATTGGATCGCCTGTTGCGGCAGTTGAAGACTGGTGGTCACCGAATCCTCATCTTCACTCAGATGACAAAAATGTTGGATGTTTTTGAGGCTTTCCTTAATTATCATGGCCATCTTTATTTGAGGCTAGATGGCACTACAAGAGTTGACCAAAGACAGGTAGGTTTCTTTTAACACCTAATTACATTACAGATTTAGTCATGAAAGTTACTCATTAAGTTTGTTTTTTATTCTCAGTGACTCACGAAATCGTAATGACACAATTGCAACAAACCATACCACGGGTGGGGTTTGAACCCACAGTCAGAGAGTCTCAAAATTCAAGACTGTTGCATTAACCACTGGGCCAGCTAGCTTCAATAAGATTCATCCAACTAGGTATATGTCTACACCATAGGAAGGTTAGCATAGGCACCACTGTGGCCACACATGCAAGTTTTTACAGACGAATCTCTCGCTAGCATGGCCGTGACCTAGTTGGATGAATCTTATTGAAGCTAGATGGCCCAGTGGCTAACGCAACGGTCTGGAGTTTTGAAAGTCTCTGACCGCGGGTTCAAACCCCACCCGTAGTATGGTTTGTTTGCAATCGTGTCATTACGATTTCATGAGTCATGTTGACGGCTTTGAGGGGACTTGAGCTAGAGTTTGTCACGGCCGTGCTAGCGGGAGATTCATTTGTAAAAACTTGCTTATGTGGTCACAGTGGTGCCTATGCTAACCTTCCTATGGTGTAGAAATATACCTAATTGGATGAATCTTATTGAAGCTAGCTGGCCCATTGGCTAACACAATGATCTGGAGTTTTGAGACTCTGACCACGGGTTCAAACCCCACCCGTGGTATGATGTTTGTTTTTTTTATTCTCAATCTTTTTTGGAGTTAATTTTGTCTTTTCTTGAAAATTTGCTGTTGTACTTTTAGGTTGTTTACTCTATTCGTAGGGACTTCAGTGCAAAAATGTTCGGTGTTCTGTAGAATAATAATTATTCATATAGCATACAGTTCTTGTATATGTCAGTAAGATGAAATGTGTAATAATGAATGTAGAGAAATAAGTTTGTTGATTTTTATGTGATAACCTGTTTGTTTTTACACAAAGAGAAGTAAATGTATTAAACTCTCACAAGATTTTTTTTTAGGTTTGCATTGGCTGTCACATTTGCTACCCCTTGTAAAATATTCCATTCATTTACATGTGTACTTCTCTTAATATTCAGCTCATGAATCTTCACATGAAAAACTTTAACTCAAAACACTCTTGAAATGAACATTACAGGTATTGATGGAGAGATTTAACCAAGATAAGAGAATCTTTGCTTTCATTTTGTCAACACGGTCAGGAGGCATTGGAGTGAATCTCACGGGTGCTGATACTGTTATCTTTTACGATTCAGATTGGAACCCAACCATGGATGCCCAGGTATTTATTTGTTTTGAATCAGAAATTCTTAAGCTTTCTCAAATGTTCAAAACGTAAAAAAAAGAATAAGTACTGTTAGAGTCAGGAAAGAAATTTGAGTTCAGTGCTTTGGTATTTCCTTCAGGCTCAGGATCGTTGTCACAGGATTGGACAGACAAGAGATGTGCATATCTATCGTCTCATCTCAGAGAAGACCATCGAAGAGAATATCTTGAAGAAAGCAAACCAGAAGCGCCTTTTGGGTGATCTGGCAATTGAAGGAGGCAATTTTACCACCGCACACTTCAAAACGGTAAAATATCAGTATACTATATTTTTTTATCAAGTGCCTTGTGTTAGGCTATGCTTATTCACAACCTTAGTCAGAAGGATGTTGGAGAATAGTGAGAACATAACTAGGACTTCTCTCTATTCTCTGATAAACTCTCCAGCAGCATAGAGGAGGGAGTGTTCATATAGGCTCTTGGTGTTGGTACGTCATCCTTCTGACTTTTCTATCTCAAGAGTTTTATATTCTTGATAACCCTCATATCTTATAATATCCCTTTTCAAAACGGGACACCTACCTTTCTAATGTTATTAACTAGACAAGTAATTCTAGCACATTCTGTACAGTAAGGCTGGTTCAGTTCTGTGTATACACATCATGTAGTCTGTACCTGATACAGATATTGATACTTGGGTTAGTTTATTAATTGATGAGGTGAATCATAGAATTGATGAAGGTAAAAAGGTGAGTGGAGCACTGAGGAGTCTGTGGAGACAAAGAATGTCATGCATGGAAGCAAAGATGGTGTGAAGCATGGGTGGTGAATTTTGCAACAAGGAGAAGGCAATGAAGATGTTGTGTCTAAGGGCAATGTACAGTGTGAATATAATTCAGAGAATCTGTAGCTTGGAGATTAGGAGGAGGTGTGAGGTTTCTAAAATTATTATCCAGAGGACAGAGGAAGGGTTGTTGAGGTGATTCAGACATTTAGAGAGGATGGAACAAAATAGAATGACTTGGAGGGCATATAAATCTGTAGCAGATGAAAGGCAGAGTATGGGTCATCCTAGAAAAGGTCAGAGGAAGGTGGTAAAGGAAGTTTTGTATGAAGGGGGTTTGGCCTTTCAGCAAGCGTGCTTGAGCATGTTAGATAAGAGTGAGTGGAGACGAATGGTTTTTATGACTTGAAGTAGTGTTGGAGTGTGAGCAAAGTAACATTTATGAAAGGGACCAGGGAAACTGATTAGCCACACTTCAGACCTTGAGGTGGGAAGTACAGTGCCTGCACTCTGAAGAAGGGGTGTTGATGCAGTATTTTATCTGTTGTGTAGGCATGCCTCAGGCAAGACAGTAATGGAGTGAATGATGAAAGTGTTTCTTCTTTTTCAAGTCATCCTGCCTTGGTGGGAAACCGCCGATGTGTTAATAACAAAAAATATAAAATAATGCCATAGTGAAACAAATGAGGATTTCTTGATAGAAATGACAGTAATCTTACACCAACTGAAAATACTTTTGAGGCACTGTCATTGACCTCCACTCGAGAACAGCAGATATTAGAGCCAGCAAATAAAACCCCCTAAATTCCACCAATATAATGACATTTGTCTTTGCAAACATACGGGGTCTAAAGCCGTCAAAAAACAACAAAATCCCCTACATCAAGGGACTGCTCACGGAGTCAAATGCAATGTTTGCAGCATTCACAGAGACCCACACAAAGGATCATTTTGACAACGAAATATGGATCCCAGATTATAACCGAGACTAAGCTTGCAACAAGGAGGGGTTGGTCTGTACGTCGCAGAGTCACTCATTTGCTCAGAACTACTAAGCACCTCAAATGATGTAGTTGAAGTTTTGGCGGTAAAGATTGAAAACCAGAACCTCGTCATTGTGGTTGTATACAAGCCTCCAGATGCAACTTCCCAGCATTTCTGGGAGCAGGTTTCAAAAATTGACCACTGTCTGGAAAATCTCGCAGCTCCTGTCTAAACATCTTGCTACTAGGAGATTTCAACTTGAGACTAAAGGTCAACAATCCAAATGAATTCTTTATGAACGAGACCCAAAATTTGGTCATCTCAAAAATCTCAGATATTATCCTAACACCACAAGACTTTGAAAAGGTAACAAATGATATGCCCATGCACTCTGCCCCAGGCCCAGACTCGGGGAGCTCCGTGTTCATCAAGAACTGCAATAAGCCCGTCACATGCCTTCAGCATTAAGGAGAGGGAGCATGGACACAGGGGTCATCCCACACTCACTAAAAACAACAGACATAGCCCCACTCTACAAAGGTGGCAGTAAAGCAATTGCAAAGAACTACAGACCAATAGCACAAACATCCCATATCATAAAAATGTTTGAAAGGTTTCTATGAAGCAAGATTGCCAACTACCTAGATACCCATCAGTTACACAACTCAGGGCAACACGGGTTTAGAGCAGGTCGCTCCTGCTTGTCCCAACTACTGGACCAATATGACAAGGTCCTGGATGCTGTAGAGGATAAACAAAGTACAGATGTAGTATACACAGACTTTGCAAAAGCTTTTGACAATTGTGACCATGGTGTAATAGTGCACAAAATGCGTGATGAAGGAATAACAGGAAAAGTTGTAGAGTAATAGTAAACAGAGTAAAGTCTGAGGCAGCTATGGTGAAAAGCTCTATTCTACAAGGCACAGTACTCGCTCCCATTCTATTCCTCATATCTGACATAGACAGAGATGTAAGCCATAGCTCGGTGTCTTCCTTTGTGGATGACACCTGGATTGCCATGACAGTGACCTCCATCGAAGACACCACAAGACTCCAAGCGGACATAAACCAAATCTTCAAGTGGTCCACTCAAAACAATATGAAGTTCAATGAAGAGAAATTTCAACTACTCATATATGGAAAACTTGAGGAAATTAAAGCTGTATCAGGGTATAGGACAAACTCTAACCATACAATAGAGCAAAAAAGTAATGTGAAGGACCTGGGAGTGATAATGTCAGAGGATCTCATCTTCAATGACCACAACAATGTATCTACCGCATCTGATAGGAAAATGATAAGATGGATGATGAGAACCTTTAAAACTAGGGACGCCAAGACCATGATGATTCTCTTCAAATCGCTTGTTCTCTCAAGGCTGGAATACTGCTGTACAGTAACTGCCCCCTTTAAGACAATCAATGGAGAGTGTACAAAAAACTTTCATGGCACACATAATTACGATAAAGCACCTGAATTACTGGAAACAGTTGTAGGCCCTTGATCTGTATTCCCTGGAGCACAGGTGAGAGAGATACATGATAATATACACTTGGAAAATCCTGGGGGGGATTAGTTCCAAACTTACATATGAAACTCATTCCCTATGAAAGCAGAAGACTTGGCAGGAGATGCAACATTTCCCCAATGAAAAGTAGGGGTGCAACGAGTACACTGAGAAACAACGCAATAAGTGTGAGGGGCCCAAGACTGTTCAGCTGCCTCCCAGCATACATAAGGGGGATTACCAGTAGACCCCTGGCTGTCTTAAAGAAAGCACTGGACAGGCACCTAAAGTCAGTACCTGACCAGCCGGGCTGTGGTTCGTATGTCAGTTTGCATGCGACCAGCAGTAACAGCCTGGATGATAAGACCCTGATCCACCACGAGGCCTGGTCTCAGACCTGGTCTCAGTGGTTAATATGGTTGTCTTAGTTCAAGCAAACAACCTTTGACTGTGGGTTTATCTACATGACACTATTTTTGGCAACTTGTAATAAAGTAAACTTTTTCAATTGTTTATTATCAAAATAGTTTTTTGTGTGTGTATGTGTGTGTGAGAGAGTGCGTGTGTGTGTGTGAGAGAGTGCATGTGTGTGTGAGAGTGCATGTGTGTGTGAGAGTGCATGTGTGTGTGAGAGAGAGTGCATGTGTGTGTGAGAGTGTGTGAGAGAGTGCATGTGAGAGAGTGCACGTGTGTGTGAGAGTGCATGTGTGTGTGTTTGTGTGTGAGAGAGAGGGTGTGTGTGTGTGTGTGTGTATGTGTGAGAGAGAGAGAGAGAGAATAATTCAACTTCATTTACTCTATGCTTAATTCTGGCTCATCATTAATTTCAAAAAATGTTATTACTCCTCATCCCAAGCCTGAAATTGCTGCCTAGGTTTCATTATCCACATTTAATACTGTTTTAAAAGTACTCTGTCTTTACATCCTTGTCGTATCATCATTTTCACGCTGTTTGTTTTGTCATCACATTGTTCTACTGGAAGGTACTACTATCCTGTTTTAAGAGTATGAAACAGAAACCTGTTAAATGGTTTTCACCGCTTGCAGGATTGCTAAACTTTTCTTTGTCTCATGAACATGTAAGACAACAGGTAATGCAATATTCAAAAGTTTCTTTCATTCCGTACATGCTTTCCTTTTTAGTTCTTATTCCTATAATATTTCCTCCCCAATTTTTGAGGCCTAGTCCAAAACCAGTCCATGGGTATCACTGAATACTTGAACCATTAATAGATGCCATTTCCAGTAGATTTGTTTTTTATATGCTTAAGGATTTTTATAATATACAGTATTGTAATGCTAACTGTTCTATCCCTTGTTAAAAAAAATATTTCCCAATTAAAATAAATGTTTTACAACAATATGAAAATAGTGCTTTATCACTAATTTTGTATATTTTTCCAGTCAACCATACAGGATCTGTTCGATGTGAATGTAAATGAAAATGATGCTTCGAAGAGAATGTCTGAAATCATTGAAAAAAATAAACCATCAGACGAGGTAAGCTATCTTAATCTCATATTTATAGTGAAGCACAGGTGTTCTACTGTGGTAAGAACTGAGGGTTACTTGGAAAATTGTAGGAAAATGCAAGTGTTGATACAGTTTTATGCACGTTGATTTAGAATAAACTTTGTAACTTCTTAATAGTAAAAGTAGTAAATGGTAGCAGTAGTGAATGTGAAAGATGGATTTTCAGTATAATTCACTAGTTAAGCCAAATGTAAAAATAATTATATAAGGTTCCTGTGATAAGGTATGCCAGGTTACTAGGGGGACATTGTTACAGATATCATTGCAATTATAAGTCTTAGAATGAACCTTAGAGAATTTTTCTTCTTTATGGGAAAAAAAGGTGAAAGATGAATGAAGTGATAACACTGCCAAAAAATGGAATTAGTATTATTGTTTCTAAGTGAAAGCTTATTGAAATAAAGTGCAGTTAGTGAAGAATTTTTTGTATCCTTCATCACATGCCTGCTTTTACAAGAAACTACATATCTAATAGGTATTGCATTAGTTGAATTAGGTTATTTTCTAGCACAGATTAAATAGAATTTTAGTTACTTTTTACAAGTTTTAATTAATGCTTTACAAAAATTCATCAAATATTTTGTAGATTTTGTCTTTTCTGATCACTGTTTCTTCTGTTAATGATTTAAGAATCAGCCAGATCCACTTCTGAGTTTACTGTATGAGTGAAGTACCATTGTTAAAATAAATAAAATGCCATCTCTCACCATTATTTTATTAATAGGGCAAAGAAGTATCAGAAGGAGAGAGAGTGAAGATGGGAGCATTTGAGAGTGCTTTAGCTGCAGCTGAGGATGAAACTGACGTTCAAGCAGCTAAGACTGCCAAGGCAGAAATGGCTGCAGAATTAGCAGAGTTTGATGAAAACATTCCAATAGAAGAAGGAGAAGGAGGAGAGGAAATGAGTAAGGCTGAACAAGAAGTTGCTCTTCTCATGAAACAGGCAAGTTCAGTTAATGTGGTAAAAGTTCTCTTTTGTACAATCTTGGGTTTCATTGTTGCAGAGTATTGTAATACATACAGGTGTCTCTCACTTTATGCACTAGCATTCCAGACCCATGGTAGTTGTACTAAGCTCACACCATCATTATTTAATTTCATGCAATAAAAATCTTAATACACTTAGTGAATTACATTGATCATATAAAGTGGAACCTTGGTTTTCGTTTGCCCTGGTTTTCATCAAATTCGGTTTTCGATGACTTTTTTTTTCATCAAAATTTTGTCCAAGTTTTCGTTCATCGCCTCGGTTGTTGTCGAGTTGACAGTGGTCCACTGTACCGAACGTGTCCACCTGCGCCCACACAAAGCATCCCACGCATGCGTTCTGAGTCAGTCTGGCTTTATTTCTCGTCAAGCGAACATTACCCTGCACTTTCATACGAAACATTTCATAATAATCCATTGTTTTTTGTGCTTGTTTATTGAGTACCACAGTCAGACATTTACCATTTTAGTGAAAAATTGGGAAGCATAATAACTGATGCACACATGAACAAAGACCACGTGCTGCTCACAGTCAACTTCAATATAAGCCTCCCGCATGACCAAGACCCACAAGTAACTGAATTCACAAATACTATGAGCAACTGCTTGCTGCTACCAACAGTAACAAAACCTACAAGAATCTCAGAGACTAGTATCTCCTTATTTGACCACATCTGGACTAACACTATATCCCATTTAAAATCAGGTATAATCACAGATAACATCACAGACCACTACCCTACCTTTCTCATAACCAACCTAGGTAAATTGCCCTAAGACACTACAAAATTTACCTTCAGACTTCATAATGAGACAGTTATTAACCCTTAAACTGTCCAAACGTAGATCTACATTTACTCGCGTAGAGTTCCAAACGTAGATCTACAATTTTTCACATAGGAATACATGTAAAATTGAACGTAGATCTACGTTTGGACAGTTTAAGAGTTAATAACTTTATAACAACAGTGACAAACATCGACTGGCACAGTGAGCTAGAAATCTATACAGATATTGATGAATGTATTAATAATTTTCTAGAAAAGACCCAATACCTCTATAGCATGCATTGCCCTAAAAAATTAAACAGATCATAGCTAAGAGATTGAACAGTCCTTGACTAACACCCAGCACTCTCAAATCTATTAATATAAAGCACCTATATGAAAAACAGTACAGAATGGGACAAATAACCACAGACCAAACAAAACATTACTTGTCAATCCTAACCAGCCTGATAAGAAGGTCCAAAAAATTGTATTACGAGAATAGATTACATAACTTAAAAGGTGACATGAAAAAGACCTGGAAAACCTTATCGGAAATTCTAGGAACTAAAAAAATATCCAGAAAAAGAACAAACTAACAAAACCAGATGAATCCCTACTCCCATCGACTGAAACAGCAAACAGACTGTGTTTTCTTATCCACCATAGGAAAAAACCTAGCAAGCAGAATTCCAAGCTCAAACACCCCACCAAAAGACTACCTCACTGGCACCTAACTGAACACACTATTCCTAGCTCTGACCAACCCAACAGAAGTTTCACTCATCATCAACACACTTTAAAAACAAGGCAGGAGATTTAAATAACTTAGCAACTTTTATGTACAAAAAAGCTTCTCAAGTACTGTCACCAATTATTGCAACACTTTAACAAATCCATCGAATTGTCCACCTTCCCATCAGTTCTCAAAATAGCGAGGGTCACCCCGATATACAAAGGAGGAGATCAAGCAGACCTGAATAACTATAGGCCAATATCTAACTTTCCCCTTCTCTCTAAAATCTTTGAAAAATTAATTCATAGGCAGATCTATTTCTACCTCATCTCCCACAACATACTCAACCCCTGTCAGTTTGGATTCAGGCGTAATAAAAACATGAATGATGCTATTATACACTTGCTAGAACTAATATACACTGCTCTTGAGGAAAAAGAAGCCCCACTGGGAATCTTCATTGATTTACGTAAAGCTTTTGATAAAGTTGACCATGATTTGTTGCACATAAAATTAACACACTATGGTATAAGAGGGCACTCCCTCAACTACCTAAGTCATACCTTAGCAACAGAAGCCAATATGTGTACACAAATGGAGCTAACTCTTCCATACAACCAATTATAGTTGGGGTCCCACAGGGAAGTGTCCTTTGCCCACTTCTCATTCTCATTTACATCAACGACCTACCAAATGCATCTCGACTACTCAAACCCATATTATTTGTAGATGACACTACATATGTCTTCTCTCACCCAAGCCCAATCATACTGGCCAACACTGTTAATGCCGAATTACAGAAAGTAACTACCTGGATAATGACTAACAAGCTTACTCTCAATATTGTAAAAAACCTATTTCATTCAGTTTGGAAACAGAGCTACAAATGTCCCACTTAACATAATGATAAACGGATCACCTGTCACAGACTCACAGAGGGAAAATTCTTAGGAATCCACCTTGACAATAGCCTCAAATTTCAAACACACACACAACAAATTTCCAAGAAAATCTCTAAGTCTGTAGGCATACTATCAAAGATACAGTACTATGTTCCACAACCAGCTCACCTTGCCCTGTATCACTCCCTCATTTACCCCTATCTCACCTATGGAATTTGTGCATGGGGCTCAACAATAAATCATCTCAGATCACTAATAACCCAGCAAAAGGCTGCAGTCAGAATGATGATAAATTCCCATTCCAGACAGCATACTCCACCAATATTCAAAAGTCCAAACTTACTCACCGTAAAGAACATCCATACTTATTATTGCGCCTACTATGTACTACACACTACACTCAAATATAAAGCCTCCACTCAAACTTCTCCTTACCAACCTTAACAGGACACAAGACAGATCTTTGATGTTCCCCATGTCCATCTCACACTATGTAAAAACTCTATGCACATAAAAGGCCCAGAAATTTAGAATTCATTACCAGCGAATATCAAAGGAACCCTGTCTGTACATCAATTCAAGACTCTTCTTAAAAACCACCTACTCACCCAAAACTAAATACTCAGTACTTAACTTTACCTACAAAGCTACCAAATCACTCTCCACTGCCTCAGAATATCATTGCTTACTGTGTTACTCCCCTAGCCTCAGAACCCCATAAGTAAATGCTCTAAGTACTACCATCCTGCCAAGTGAGTGTGAAACAAAAGCCTGTAATTGTTTTACATGATGGTAGGATTGCTGGTGTCTTTAGTCTGTCTCATAAATATGCAAGATTACAGGTACGTCTTGCCACTTCTACTTACACTTAGGTCACACTACACATACATGTACATGTTTATTTATACACACTAATCTGAGTTTTCTTTGATTTTATCTTAATAGTTCTTGGTCTTATTACTTTTCCTTTTATATCCATGGGGAAGTGGAATAAGAAACTTTCCTCCGTAAGCCATGTGTGTTGTAAAAGTCAACTAAAATGCCAGGAACAATGAGATAGTAACCCCTTTTCCTGTAATAATTACTAAAAAGAATAATAATAAGAAAATTGTCAAAAATGGGAAGTCTGAATGTGCGTGGATGTTGTGCAAATGATAAGAAAGAGATGATTGTGGATGTTATGAATGAGAAGCTGGAAGTCCTGGCTTTAAGTGAAACAAAGCTGAAGGGGGTGGGAGAGTTTTAGTGGAGAGGAATAAATGGGATTAGGTCAGGGGTTTCAAATAGAGTTAGAGCTAAAGAAGGAGTAGCAATAATATTGAAGGATAAGTTATGGCAGGAAAAGAGGGACTATAAATGTATTAATTCAAGGATTATGTGGAGTAAAATACAGGTTGGATGTGAAAGGTGGGTTATAGTAAGCATATATGCACCTGGAGAAGAGAGAAGTGTAGAGGAGAGAGGGAGATTTTGGGAAATGTTGAATGAATGCGTGGGCAGTTTTCAACCAAGTGTGAGAGTAATGGTGGTTGGGGATTTCAATGCTAAAGTGGGCAAAAATGTTGTGGAGGGAGTAGTAGGTAAATTTGGGGTGCCAGGGGTAAATGAAAATGGGGAGCCTTTAATTGAGCTATGTGTAGAAAGAGGTTTGGTAATAAGTATATATATTTTATGAAGAAGAGGATAAATAAATATACAAGGTATGATATAGCACGTAATGAAAGTAGTTTATTAGATTATGTATTGGTGGATAAAAGGTTCTGGGTAGGCTCCAGGATGTACATGCTTATAGAGGGGCAACTGATATATCGGATCATTATTTAGTTGTAGCTACAGTTAGAGTAAGAGATAGATGGGAAAAGAGGAAAATGGCAACAAGAAGTAAGAGGGAGGTGAAAGTGTATAAACTAAGGGAGGAGGAAGTTCGGGTGAGATATAAGCAACTATTGGCAGAAAGGTGGGCTAGTGCAAAGATGAGTAGTGGGGGGGTTGAAGAGGGTTGGAATAGTTTTAAAAATGCAGTATTAGAATGTGGGGCAGAAGTTTGTAGTTATAGGAGGGTGGGTGCAGGAGGAAAGAGGAGTGATTGGTGGAATGATGAAGTAAAGGGTGTAACAAAAGAGAAAAAGGTAGCTTATGAGAGGTTTTTATAAAGCAGAAGTGTTATAAGAACAGTAGAGTATATGGAGAGTAAAAGAAAGGTGAAGAGAGTGGTGAGAGAGTGCAAAAGGAGAACAGATGATAGAATGGGAGAGGCACTGTCAAGAAATTTTAATGAAAAGAAAAAATTTTCAAGTGAGTTAAACAAGTTAAGAAAGCCTAGGGAATGAATGGATTTGTTAGTTAAAAAGAGAGTAGGGGAGCTAGTAGATGGGGAGATGGAGGTTTTGGGTAGATGGCGAGAATGTTTTGAGGAACTTTTAAGTGTCGACGAAGAAAGGGAGGCGGTAATTTCGTGCACTGGCCAGGGAGGTACACCATCTTTTAGGGGTGAAGAAGAACAGGCTGTGAGTGTGGGGGAGGTGCGTGAGGCATTACATAGAATGAAAGGGGGTAAAGCAGCTGGCTGGAACTGATGGGATCATGACAGAAATGTTAAAAGCAAGGGGGGATATAGTGTTGGAGTGGTTGGTATTTTTGTTTAATAAATGTATGAAAGAGGGGAAGGTACCTAGGGATTGGCGGAGAGCATGTATAGTCCGTTTATATAAAGGGAAGGGGAACAAAAGATATTGTAAAAATTATAGAAGAATAAGTTTACTGAGTATACCAGGAAAAGTGTACAGTAAGGTTATAATTGAAAGAATTAGAGGTAAGACAGAATGTAGAATTGCAGATAAGAACATAAGAACGAAGGAACACTGCAGAAGGCCTACTGGCCCATGCGAGGCAGGTCCAAGTCTCCTACCGGCTTAAGCCAATGCACCCAACCTAGTCAGGTCAGGTCACATTGACTTAAGGGAGGAACACGGCAACCGACCTGGTAGCTCAAGCTATCAGGTCCAACTCACACCCACCCACATCCACTCATGTATTTATCCAACCTATTTTTAAAGCTACACAACGTTCTGGCCTCTATAACTGTACTCGGGAGTTTGTTCCACTCATCCACAACTCTATTACCAAACCAGTACTTTCCTATATCCTTCCTGAATCTGAATTTTTCCAACTTCAAACCATTGCTGCGAGTCCTGTCTAGGCTAGATATTTTCAGCACACTATTTACATCCCCTTTATTTATTCCTGTCTTCCATTTATACACCTCAATCATATCCCCCCTAATTCTACGTCTTTCTAGAGAGTGCAGATTCAGGGCCCTTAGTCTATCCTCATAGGGAAGGTTTCTGATACATGGGATCAACTTTGTCATCCTCCTTTGTACATTTTCCAGAGAATTTATATCCATTCTGTAATACGGTGACCAAAACTGTGCAGCATAATCTAAATGAGGCCTAACCAATGATGTATAGAGTTGAAGAACAACCTGAGGACTCCTATTATTTATGCTTCTTGATATGAAGCCAAGGATTCTATTAGCTTTATTGCGAACACTTATGCACTGTTGTCTTGGTTTCAGATTACTGCTAACCAGAACTCCTAAATCTTTTTCGCAATCCGTAATATTAAGATCTACATTATTTAGTTTATATGTGGCATGGTTATTGTCCTGTCCAACATTTAGAACTTTACATTTGTCTATATTAAACTGCATCTGCCACTTCTCCGACCACTGCATCAGTCTATTCAAATCTTCCTGGAGTGCTCGAATGTCCTCGTCAGAATGAATTCGACGGCCTATTTTGGTGTCATCGGCAAACTTGCCGATGTCGCTCTTTATGCCCTCATCTATGTCGTTTATGTAGATTGTGAACAGCAGGGGGCCCAACACTGACCCCTGTGGAACACCGCTCGTGACGCTTCCCCACTCTGATTTCTCCCCATTTATGCAAACTCTCTGCTGCCTATTTGTCAACCATGCCTCTATCCAGGAAAAAATTTCTCCTCCTATTCCATGTGCTTTAATTTTCCTCAATAGTCTCTGATGTGGGACCCTGTCAAAAGCCTTACTGAAGTCCATATACACAATATCATATTCATTACCATGATCTACCTCCTCAAATACAGTGGACCCCCGGTTAACGATATTTTTTCACTCCAGAAGTATGTTCAGGTGCCAGTACTGACCGAATTTGTGCCCATAAGGAATATTGTGAAGTAGATTAGTCCATTTCAGACCACCAAACATACACGTACAAACGCACTTACATAAATACACTTACATAATTGGTCGCATTAGGAGGTGATCGTTATGCGGGGGTCCACTGTACCTTAGTGAAAAAAGTTAATAAATTCGTAAGGCAGGAACGCCCCTTTGTAAAACCATGCTGAGATTCGTTGATTAATTTATGCTTTTCAAGGTGGCTATGAACTGCCTCGGCAATTATTGATTCCATAAATTTTCCCACTATGGAGGTTAGGCTTATTGGTCTATAGTTCGAAGCTAAGGACCTGTCACCTGTTTTGAAAATAGGTATCACATTTGCCGTTTTCCACTTATCTGGCACCATGCCAGTTTGTAGTGATATGTTGAAAAGATTAGCCAAAGGTGTGCTAAGCTCCTCTTTACATTCCTTTAGAACCCTTGCATACAGTTCATCAGGGCCTGGGGATTTGTTAGGTTTTAATTTATCTATTTGCCTAAGGACCATGTCACTTGTGACCCTAATCGTGCACAGTTTATTATCGTCCTGTTCTACATAATTTATCATTACTGGAATATCGCTGGTATCCTCCTGTGTAAAAACTGAGAGGAAGTATGTGTTAAAAATTCTACACATTTCCTTATCACTGTGAGTGAGCTGACCTGAGGAACTTTTGAGTGGGCCTATCTTGTCCCTGATCTTACTTCTGTATACCTGAAAGAATCCTTTTGGGTTAGTCTTCGATTCTCTTGTAACTTTAACCTCATAATCTCTTTTTGCTTTTCTAATTCCCTTTTTTATTTCTCTCTTTAACTGAATATATCGATTTCTTAATTGCCCCTCTCCTCTTTTGATTTGCCTATATATGCCTCTCTTTTGACCAATCAGATATTTTAATCTATTGTTCATCCATTTAGGATCATTTTTGTTTGATCTGATTTCCCTATTTGGAACATAATTTGACTGAGCAGCTAGAACTATGCCCTGGAAAGCATCATATCGGCAACCATCACCACCTACCTGACCCTTAGTCAGGTCATTCCAGTTCAGCCCACCTAAGTAATTTTTCAGTCCTATGAAATCAGCCAAGCGAAAGTCAGGGACGGAGACTTGATTGCCATTATTAGGGGAATTCCATGATATATTAAAACTGAGTGATTTGTGATCACTTTCCCCAAGCTCATCATTAACCTCAAGATTATTAATTAGTGTTTCCCTACTGGCAAGAACCAAGTCAAGGAGGTTATTTCCCCTAGTTGGCTCTGTCACAAACTGTTTTAAAAAACAATCCTGGATCGTATCAAGAAAGTCACCTGACTCTAAATTTCCTGTCAAATTGCTCCAGTCAATCTGTCTATAGTTGAAATCTCCCATTAGCACAACATTTTTGTATGTAGATGCCTTACAAATTTCGTCCCATAGAAGTTTACTGCACTCCCTATCAAGATTTGGGGCCCTGTAAATCACACCCAAAATTAGTTTTTCTCGGCCCTCGAGAAGCTGTAACCAAACAGATTCAGTGGCTGACGCTTCTAATTTAATATCTTGTCTAACACAACAATTTAAATTGTCTCTGACATACATCGCCACTCCACCACCTTTCCTGTTGACCCTGTCAGTGTGGAATAATTTATAGCCTTGTATGTGACATTCAGAGGGCATCTCTCTATCTTTCAGATCGAGCCAGGTCTCTGTTATAGCAATAATATCTATGTTTCCTGCACTTGCAATTAGTCTTAGCTCATCTATCTTATTTCTTACACTCCTGCTATTAGTATAGTAAACCTTAAGGGAGCTAGTCCCTTGCTGCCCTCTGCTGTCCCCCTTTGTTTGCTGACCTGATCTATTGTCTTTATTTATAACTTCATGCTGAATGCCTTTTATACATTTACTGTTTCCAACCCTAGTGTTGCAACCTGCTTGTTTCCCACACACACCCATACCTCTATCTTCCATCAGTTTAAAATCATAGGCATTTCACCAATGGCCTTCTCAATCGAGTCTGCAAGTGCTACCACCCCTGCCCCAGAGAGATGTACCCCATCCCTTGCATACATATCATGTTTGCCATAAAAGTTGTTCCAGTTGTCAATGAATGGGATTGCAAGTTCCTTGCAGTATCTGTCTAGCCAGCAATTTACACCAATTGCCCTAGACAACCATTCATTTCCTACTCCCCTTCTAGGCAAGATGCTACATATGATTGGGATCCCTCCCTTAGACTTAATGAAATCTATAGCTGACCTGTACTTATCTAGCAGCTCTTCTCTCCTACCCTTCCCAATATCATTTCCACCAGCACTGAGACAGATAATGGGCTTGTTCCCATTACCTGACATAATATTATCCAGCCTGTTGACAATGTCCCCAACACCAGCTCCAGGGAAGCACACTCTATCTCTCATCTTCTTATTCCTATTACAAAAAGCACGATCAATATATCTTACCTGAGAGTCACCAACCACAAGAATGTGCTTACCTCCATTAGCAGGGGCAGTAGTACCCTTACCTTCACTGGCCACTGAAGTACATTCATCCTGAAGAACAGAGAAGCGATTTCCTACCTTCAGATCTTCACTCTTAACTTTCCTTACTCTTATGCGCCTCCCATTACTGTGAACCACTCGGCACTTGTAGCAGGTGCTGGGCTGCACCTCACTGCTGGTAGCCGTTGCTACCTCCCCAACTACAGCCTCCTCACAGCGAGAGACAGACTGCACCTCACTGCTAGAAGCCTCATTCCCCACAACTCCAGCCACCTCACACTCTCTCCCAGACCCATTGAGGTGGACCTTCAGCCTCCTAATCTCCTCCTGGAGAAGCAAGACCTCCTCCTTCAAGTCTCCAAGATGAGCAGGGAGGTTTTAGAGTGGGTATAGGATGTGTAGATCAAGTGTTTACATTGAAGAATTATGTGAACAGTATTTAGATAAAGGTAGGGAAGTTTTTATTGCATTTATGGTTTTAGAAAAGGCATATGATAGAGTGGATAGGGGAGCAGTGTGGCAGATGTTGCAAGTATAAGGAATAGGTGGTAAGTTACTAAATGCTGTAAAGAGTTTTTATGAGGATAGTGAGGCTCAGGTTAGGGTGTGTAGAAGAGAGGGAGACTACTTCCCAGTAAAAGTAGGTCTTAGACAGGGATGTGTAATGTCACCATGGTTGTTTAATATATTTATAGATGGGGTTTTAAAAGAAATGCTGGGGTGTTCAGGAGAAGGGTGGGATTAAATTATGGGGAATTAAATGCAAAATGGGAATTGACACAATTGCTTTTTGCTGATGATACTGTCCTTATGGGAGATTCTAAAGAGAAATTGCAAAGGTTAGTGGACTAGTTTGGGAGTGTGTGTAAAGGTAGAAAGTTGAAAGTGAACATAGAAAAGAGTAAGGTGATGAGGGCATCAAATGATTTAGATAAAGAAAAATTGGTTATCAAATTGGGGAGGAGAAGTATGGAAGAAGTGAATGTTTTCAGATACTTGGGAGTTGACGTGTCGGCGGATGGATTTATGAAGGATGAGGTTAATTATAGAATTGATGAGGAAAAAAAGGTGAGTGGTGCATTGAGGTATATGTGGAGACAAAAGACATTATCTGTCGAGGCAAAGAAGGGAATATATGAAAGTATGGTAGTACCAACACTTAAATGGGTGTAAAGCTTGGTTTGTGAATGCAGCAGCGAGGAGGCGGTTGGAGGCAGTGGAGATGTCCTGTCTAAGGGCAGTGTGTGGTGTAAATATTATGCAGAAAATTCAGAGTGTGGAAATTAGGAGAAGGTGTGGAGTTAATAAAAGTTTTAGTCAGAGGGCTGAAGAGGGGTTGTTGAGGTGGTTTGGTCATTTAGAGAGAATGGATCAAAGTAGAATGACATGGAAAGCATATAAATCTATAGGGGAAGGAAGGAAGGGTAGGGGTCGTCCTCGAAAGGGTTGGAGAGAGGGTAAAGGAGGTTTTCTGGGCAAGGGGCTTGGACTTCCAGCAAGCGTGCGTGAGCATGTTAGATAGGAGTGAATGGAGACGAATGGTACTTGGGACCTGACGATCTGTTGGAGTGTGAGCAGGGTAATATTTAGTGAAGGGATTCAGGGAAACCGGTTATTTTCTTATAGCCGGACTTGAGTCCTGGAAATTGGAAGTACAATGCCTGCACTTTAAAGGAGGGGTTTGGGATATTGGCAGTTTGGAGGGATGTGTGTGTATCTTTATATGTATATGCTTCTTAACTGTTGTGTTCTGAGCACCTCTGCAAATACAGTGATTATGTGTGAGTGAGGTGAAAGTGTTGAATGATGATGAAAGTATTTTCTTTTTGGGGATTTTCTTTCTTTTTTGGGTCACCCTGCCTCGGTGGGAGACAGCCGACTTGTTAAAAAAAAAATTTTTTTTTACCTAATGCAAATGTTGAATAACATATATTTAATTAAAAATACGGTCGGAGTTTTTTTTTTCTCTCATTATGCACTGCGTGCTGCAGGATTTTTTTAATATGGTGCACATTGCTTACACAGACCCATTGTCTCACATGTGGGCCTACCAGCTTTCTCCTGCTTGATTTGAGGCCGCTAGTATTTATGAGTATATATATGTCAAATACAGTGGCTCGTAAGACGTATATATACGACTGAAACAGTCAAAGGGTTAATAGATGTATAACTTATTGTATAATTAGTGCAACCTTATCAAACTGTGTTTTGTATGTCTAGTGTTAAGTAATCAGATATGTATTAAGTTTAGACTGCCCGTAATGCCAAGGCATGATAGTGGCTCTCTTTGCGCTACAAATCATTGTAAACCCTTCACTGTAAACTACCTGTGTAATTTTTTTTTTTTTTTTAACAAGTCGGCCGTCTCCCACCAAGGCAGGATGACCCAAAAAGAAAGAAAATCCCCAAAAAGAAAATACTTTCATCATCATTCAACACTTTCACCTCACACATAATCACTGTTTTTGCAGAGGTGCTCAGAACACAACAGTTAAGAAGCATATACGTATAAAGATACATGACATATTCCTCCAAACTGCTAATATCCCGAACCCCTCCTTTAGAGTGCAGGCATTGTACTTCCCATTTCCAGGACTCAAGTCTGGCTATATAAAAATAACCGGTTTCCCTGAATCCCTTCACTAAATATTACCCTGCTCACACTCCAACAGATCATCAAGTCCCAAATATCATTCGTCTCCATTCACTCCTATCGAACACGCTCATGCATGCCTGCTGGAAGTCCAAGCCCCTCACCCACAAAACCTACCTTACCCCTTCCTTCCAACCTTTTCAAGGACGACCCCTACCCCGCCTTCCTTCCCATGCAGATTTATACGCTCTCCATGTCATTCTACTTTGATCCATTCTCTCTAAATGACCAAACCACCTCAACAACCCCTCTTCAGCCCTCTGACTAATACTTTTATTAACCCCACACCTCCTAATTAACACACTCAGAATTTTCTGCATAATATTTACACCACACATTGACCCTAGACAGGACATCTCCACTGCCTCCAACCACCTCCTTGCTGCTGCATTCACAACCCAAGCTTCACACCCATATAAGAGTGTTGGTACTACTATACTTTCATACATTCCCTTCTTTGCCTCCATAGATAACGTTTTTTGTCTCCACATATACCTCAACACACCACTCACCTTTGTTCCCTCATCAATTCTGTGATTAACCTCATCCTTCATGAATCCATCCGCCGACACGTCAACTCCCAAGTATCTGAAAACATTCACTTCTTCCATACTCCTCCTCCCCAATTTGATATCCAATTTTTCTTTATCTAAATCATTTGATACCCTCATCACCTTACTCTTTTCTATATTCACTTTCAACTTTCTACCTTTACACACACTCCCAAACTCGTCCACTAACCTTTGCAATTTTTCTTTAGAATCTCCCATAAGCACAGTATCATCAGCAAAAAGCAACTGTGTCAATTCCCATTTTGTATTTAATTCCCCATAATTTAATCCCACTCCTTTCCTGAACACCTTAGCATTTACTTCTTTTACAACCCCATCTATAAACATGTTAAACAACCATGGTGACATTACACATCCCTGTCTAAGACTACTTTTACTGGGAAGTAGTCTCCCTCTCTTCTACACACCCTAACCTGAGCCTCACTATCCTCATAAAAACTCTTTACAGCATTTAGTAACTTACCACGTATTCCATATAATTGCAACATCTGTCACATTGCTCCCCTATCCACCCCTATCATATGCCTTTTCTAAATCCATAAATGCAATAAAACTTTCTTTCCTTTATCTAAATACTGTTCACATATATGCTTCAATGTAAACACTTGATCTACACATCCCCTACCCACTCTGAAACCTCCTTGCTCATCCGCAATCCTACATTCTGTCTTACCTCTAATTCTTTCAATTATAACCCTACCATACACTTTTCCTAGTATACTCAGTAAACTTATTCCTGTATAATTTTTACAATCTCTTTTGTCTCCCTTCCCTTTATATAAAGGGACTATACATGCTCTCTGCCAATCCCTAGGTACCTTACCCTCTTTCATACATTTATTAAACAAAAATACCAACCATTCCAACACTATATCCCTCCCCCCTGCTTTTAACATTTTTGTCATGATCCTGTCAGTTCCAGCTGCTTTACCCCCTTTCATTCTATGTAATGCCTCACGCACCTCTCCCACACTCACAGCCTGTTCTTCTTCACTCCTAGAAGATGGTATGCCTCCCTATGTAAATATATAAATATCCTTCCTAAAATATGCCAACCACATTGTAAACTTGCAAGGAAATAAAGGAATTTGAATTTGAGTGCGACTGCTAAATTAGCTGCCATGGGGCCAAAGAAAGAAGGCGAGAAATTGTAACCAGAATGTGTCCAAGAGAAGGATTTTGAAGGGTTTGAGGCTCACCCTGACAACCCTATGCCTGTTGTGGAATCTATCGTGGCTTTAGGGAAGTCCATGGGGTTGGATGTGAGTGGCCAGTATGTGGAAGAGTTGGTGGATGACCACAGGGAAGAGCTAACCACTGAAGAGTTGCAATACTTTCAACTGGAATAGCAATAGATTACAGCTGAGGAAATTGCTTCAGAGGAGGAGGAAGAGAGAGGGGAGAATGTCCCTTCTTCAATTATTAAGGACATGTGTGCACAGTGGAGTGAGTTGCAAAGTTTTATGGAGAAATATCACCCTAACAAAGCTGTTACAAGCCATGTCTGCAAAATGTTCAGTGACGATGCCTTGTCCCATTTTAGGCAAATCTTTAAGAAACAGACCTCTCTTGACAGATTTTTTGTGCGACAGGGGTCCAGTGACTCAAGCCTGGTCCTAGTGGCAGTAAGAGACAAAGAAGGGAAGTAACCCCAGATAGGGACTTGATACCTGAAGTCCATATGGAAGGGGATTCCCTTTCCAAACAATAACCTCTCCTCCCTCTCCCCTCCTCTCCGTCTTCCATACACCAACAAGAGTCTTCAGTAAAGATAAAACTTATGTTAAATGTTCATTTATCCATTTCATTAGACCTTTATATTTTTTTCTCATTGCTGTCTGTATGTAAAACTATAGTTATTCTCTATAAAATGTATTTTTTTTTTAATACTTTTGGGTGTCTAGAACAGATTGATTGGATTTACATTATTTCTTATGGGAAATATTGCTTCAGTTTTTGTCGAATTCGGTTTTCATCAGACTTTCTGGAACAAATTTAAGACGAAAACTGAGGTTCCACTGTACAATCTCTCTCTCTCTCTCTCTCTCTCTCTCTCTCTCTCTCTCTCTCTCTCTCTCTCTCTCTCTCTCTCTCTCTCTCTCTCTCTCTCTCTCTCTCTCTCTCTCTCTCTCTCTCTCTCTCTCTCTCTCTCTCTCTCTCTCTCTCTCTCTCTCTCTCTCTCTCTCTCTCTCTCTCTCTCTCTCTCTCTCTCTCTCTCTCTTTCTCTCTTCTTCTCTCTTCTTCTCTCTTCTTCTCTCTTCTTCTCTCTTCTTCTCTCTTCTTCTCTCTTCTCTCTCTTCTCTCTCTTCTCTCTCTTCTCTCTCTTCTCTCTCTTCTCTCTCTCTCTCTCTCTCTCTCTCTCTCTCTCTCTTTTTTTTTTTTTTTTTTTTTTTTTTTTTTTTTTTTTTTTTTTTTTTTTTTTTTTTTTTTTTTTTTTTTTTTTTTTACACAGGGTTTGACAAGGTTAACCATCCCTAGCTTTATTGACAGCTATTTACAGGTTAAGGATTCCTAACTTTATTGGCAAGCTAAGAGCTGTTTCCTACATCAGCTCATTTGAAAGCATTTTTATTGTTATGAGACATACAAGTAGGGAACAGGATAATGTTGGAGCCATCTGTGGGCCGGTATTTTCATTTGACCAACTTAGCGTTATCTGGGTGACATCATTATGCTGTCAGAATGTGTTCCATACTACGAGTCATCCTGGGTATGTATGATCTCAGATGGAGTGATGTTCTGGAGTACAGCCAGAGTGATTGCTGCTTTCTGCCGATCTTGTGGCATAAAAGCTTGGTTTCGCTGTCCTCGAAGTGGATCAAGTGTGGTATTTTGACAATATTGGCCTTGTACATAACAGTAAGGCCACCCACATCCCTCCTATGTTGAAGGCTCTGCTGAAATGACAGATCTATCAGGATGGGTCCTGGCGAGATGAGGCGTCTTGCTCTGTTCTCTACTCTGTCAAGCATCGCCCAGATGAGAGGACAGGCAAACCAAGAAAGTGGAGCATACTCAAGGTGTGGCGTACTTGTGCTTACGTGCAGGATCTTGCAGCTACTGTCAAGCAGATGCGAGATCTTGGCCCGAAGTGCTGTAAGCTTCCTGGCTGCCTTCCTTTGCAAGATTTACAACATGGTTCTTCATGGTTAGTTTGGAGTCAGAATTTCACCCCAAGGATATCAACTTCTTCTCCAGGTGCCAACATCCTCCCATTCATCCCACTGCTGCGCCAGCATTACCATCATGGTGCTAGAGGCGATCATCATTTGCGTTTTCTCAGGTGCAAATGTTAAGCACGCCATCTATTTCCCCAAGCAATATAGCTCTCAGCTGGTGATTGATGTAACCCAGAGCAGCTGGCATTTCTTCTCTTGGATAAGATGAATGTCAGTGTACAGTCATCTGCATATGCATGTGATTCTGGGATTAGATGAAGAAGGTCGTTGAAGTAGACATTCCATAACAATGGACCCATACGGCTTCCTTGTGGAACACTTGCACTAATAGGATGTCTTACTGGCTCTGTCCCATTGACAACTACATAGAGATCTACCATGAAGGTAATCACTGAGGAGACATAGTGTAGAGCCT